>NW_026555341.1:37125443-37339970 GCF_029017545.1 Prosopis cineraria | reverse complement strand
TAAAGTAACCGTCGTCAGCAGATCTGTATCGATCTAAAATCGTAGCTCATGATGGCTAAACACTCTGAAGGTGGTTTAATAATTACGCTAAGTTGCTGATCTGAAGTATTGGTGGTGATTCTTATTTACTTTCCATTCGCTTTTGATCTGACTCAATGTTGTTGCAGAATCTACTTCTAGTTCAATCCTTCAAAATCTCGCTTCCCAACATTTCTCAGGCCCAACCAGTAATATTCCTTGCATAGCCGAGCAACCATCATCTCTGATCTTCCTCTCCAATACCTCACTAATTGGACTTGCAGATTAATGAAGCTTAATCTACAAAGTATAAAACGTGCAGGCTGCGAAGAATGAGTCCAATCTCAAATAGGATTGACTTTTTATATTATTCTCATCACTTCTTCGCCTCTCATCATTCAATTCACATATTTTAAGGACTAGGCTTGTGATGTGGCCACTATCACTGGCAACAACATCTTCAGGAACAAACCTTCTCCAAAACCAGTGTGTGCCCCCGACTCGTACATTCGTTCGGCACATGCACTCTTGTCTCCGGGAGAAGCAAAGCCACGAAATTGTCATTACGGTGACAAGTCCAGCAAAGATGAAGAACAGACCGAACTTAAAGTGGCAAAGCATGGAAAGAAAGACTTGAGCTATGGCGAATGTGAAAAAACATGTTCACTGCAACATTTATAGCTTGTCCCGCAGATCGAACCTCAAGAGGACATATTTCACTCGGCACCAACCATCCCAAAGGTCCCCAAGACCAAGCATACGCTGCAACGAACAAGCATATGATGAACAAAAGCAGGTCAGCTTCACCTTTGCTGAACGACCCTTCTCCTTTAACTCCAAACTTCAAAGCTATCATGAGCCCCACAGAAATCTAGAAGCAATTCATGGCAATGTATAAGAGCTAGTTGACCTTGAAGGTTATATATAAGAGACTTGGTTGTGTGTGTGTGTGTGTGTACGATACCTGACAAAGAAACATTTGAATGCCACCTTCAAGGAATAAGATCCTTCTTCCAAACTTGTCCACGGAGAAAATAGAAATAATGGTGGCGATGACATTGACGCTGCCGGTGATAACGGCGGACATGAGAGAAGCATCGCCGCCGAAACCGAGAGTCTGGAAAAGGAGAGGCGCGTAAAACATGATGACGTTGATGCCTGTGAGTTGTTGGAAGCATGGAATGAGAGAGCAGAGTATGAGTTGAGGTCTATATTATGTTGTGTGATGGTTTTCCAAGGATGTACCACCTGCCTAGCCACTTCAATCAAGTCGATGAGATCTTGAAACTCGTCGTCCACCTTCTGGGTTCCACGAATCTTCTGCAATATAATCTTAGCTTGACCATATTCTCCTCTTTCGATCATGGAGTTTGGCGTGTCACCCAAGAAAAGAGACGCAACACACAACAGAAGAGCCGGTGCTCCTCCTACACCTAAAGAAATTCTCCATCCATGTTCATGCTCAGCAGTTAAATAGTTGATAAAATTGGCTATCAAAATGCCTATTGTTATCATCATCTGGAATCCCATGTTCAATGCGCCTCTGATATTTGGCGGAGCGATTTCAGATAAATACACCGGAACAGACTGTTGACATATAAAACAAAATTGAATGTGGTTAGTTAATTAATCCTTGAACAACAAATAAAGGAGTATCAGGGGGGAAAAAAAAATCACACGCTAAGAGTTTATTACTTACTTGATTACAATATCCCACGCCAAAACCTAGCAACAGACGGCCAACGATGAGCATGTGAACGTTTATGGCAAAACCATTCAACAAGGCACCGACAAGGAAGAACAATCCTCCAAGAAACATGGAGGTTTTACGGCCCAGAATTCTTGTGGTGTTAGAGGCAAAGAGAGAGGCTATCAATGCTGCGAGGTATAGAGATGAGGTGAACAATGTAAGGAGCTCATTGTTGTATTTGCAGTACGTGCACTTATGGCCTTTTAATCCATCCTTGACTTGTTTGTACACAGAAGGGAAGAACTTGAGCAAGAATGGGTCCATGGAAGTTACACCTCCGGTGATCCCAAGGTCGTAACCAAAGAGAAGACCTCCCATGGCAGCCACGAAGCAAGAGACCAATACGTAAGTTGTGACTTTGCCCTCATAATAATTCCTTGATTTATATGATGAACATAAGCTCCTCCTCCAGCCATCTTTAAAATATCTGGTGATGTATGGATATTGTCTTTCAACTCTTTAGATCCTTTTAATTATTTGCCTTTGTTGTGCACACCAGACTTGCTAAATGATAAGTTCGTGATGAGTTATATAGGTTTTGAGACGATGACAAATATGACAAGTCTAGGAGGTTTTCACAACGACATTGTGCTTTTTGAGGTCTGTCATACAATCACAATATCCTAAATTTGGAATCTTTTTTGCCCGATTTCGTTGTTACAGTACTGTCGCATGGATATATTTTATATAAAACACATATTGTGTCCTATGAGCAGCTAGTTGTTTTCGAATTTTTTTTTTCTCGGAATGTATGACTTTTCCTAATTATTAACTAACAAATTATTTCAGCCAAATTCCAACAAAGTAATGAGGTTCAAGTGCTGGCTGCTCAACAGAGAGACAAGTAACAACGACCTTAAATAATTAGGAAAAGCAACACAATATCTTGTCCGCCTACACGTGTGTTAAGAAAGAATCATTGTTTGCTATTGCCATTTACATGATTTTCTACTACCATTTATTTAAGAAGCTGACAGATAAACAAATAAATGAAATAAATAAATAATAATATGAAAAAGATGTTCAATCTTTCATTCATATACTTGTGTCAAAACAAGTATCATCATTTCCTTCAATAAAGGATAAAAAATGTTAAACCGTTAAAAACATTGAGCAATTTGGGGAAAATATTTGCTATATTCACGTAGCTCTTGCAGATTTTTTTAGAGGTGAAAAATAAAATTTGAACTTTCTTATAGGCTAAGAAAATTATAAGTATTTACTTGTAACAAAAAAATTTCTATTAGATATAATATTACTAGAACATCAATATTAGATACATTAATTATTTATTGAATAAAAAGGAAAATACATAAAAAATTGTAAAATGTCAAAATTAACAGTGCTTTCAGTTTTTAATTATTTATAATGTTATTCAAAAACAAAAGTAAGTATAAAAATTTTGTAATGAAACTTTTGTGAAGTAATTACACACAGCTAATTTAATAAAACCCAACTAATTTTAAATAATAAAAGTTATATCTTTTTAAGTGCATTGTTAATCTTTTAACTCTACATAAAGTTTTAGTTATATTTCTGAGTTTCATAAAGTACTCTTTCCGTTAAAAAATATAAACATTTTTAATTGAATCTCACTCACAATAAAATAGTTACTTACTTTTAAACTAACATCATCTTTCCATGTTTACCCCTATTAAACTCCTTACAATAAATATAAAGTTATTTATCAATAGGGATACTTTAAAAAAAAGCAATAATTACACATCGAAAGACTAAAAATGTCATATATTTTTTAATATCCAACTCTTCAAAAAATTTCTTATATTTTTTAACGGAGGGAGTATTTTTCTAATCTTGTAGGCCTAATATTATCAATTTTAAATGATTACTTTTTGTGTCAATTATTGTCAAGGACGCAAAATTTGAATAAATGGAGCATAAAAATATAAAATATAAAATTAAAATTAAAATACTATAAAAGATAATATAAATTTATATTACCAAAAAATAATAATGTAAATTTAAATTTTATAACAACTTGAGAGTTTAAAATTTTGACTAAAAAAAGTTAAGATTTAAAATATATTAGATTTAAGTGAAATATTAAAGGCTTAAATTTTTTAGAACTCAAATATGTTTTATTTTGGGGTTAGTAGATTCAAAATTATTGAATAGTGTGTGCAAATTTTCAAAAGTTACAATGCATACTTGTAAATTTTATCAAGTTGAGTGAAGGCATTTGTCCACCTTCACATCAACCTAGATCCATTGCTAATCATTGTTATTTTTTAAAAAATTAAACTTAATATGTTAATATTTATAATTATTTTATCAATATTTAAAAGTTAATTAATAAAGTAATTTTTCATTGATGAAATTAACGCATTAGGGTTATAGGACTAAAAAATATTTTATAAAATTAAGAAACCACAATAAAATATTATGTAAAATTAAAAGATTAAATGTATACTTTATAGTCTAAAATAATTTTTATCATAATAAAAGGGGCTCTAAGTAACAACTACTGTATGCTAGAACTTGAAACAATTCATAGACTATGAATACATAGTTAGCTGGTAGGATTGTGCTAATTTGAAAACTTGTTGGAAGAGTTTCTTAATGGACAAAAATTTCAAGATTGCAATGGCTAGCTTCAAATCAAAATGTCTCTAAATATGGGATTTTTATATATTAACAACCGGACTTTTTTAAAATTTACAACTCAACCTTTTTGCTTATTTTAAATTGAACCTTTAGAAGTGACGAATCAGACAAGGAGCAAAATTTAAAATATTCTAGAATATGGGGACTAAAATGAATTTTCACATTTTTTATAAATAAAAATTAAAAAAAGTTAGAAAGCAATAGTGAAATTTGGGGGGCCCTTGCGCCTCTGCATTCTTCTCCGCTTTTGATGTTCCAATTCAATCGGGTTAAATGATCCTGAACGTCAGGTTCGTCACTATTTTAATTAACTGCAACTTTGAAATTTACAACTTCTAGTTTTTGCAAAGAACTCGTTATAAATTAGACATGGGATTTCATATGTGTGTGTGTATTACTAATTAACAACTGGCTTTTTAGTACTATTGTATAATTTAACTATTGTTCACTTCCAATTGAGCTTTTGGAGCTTTGAAACATATTTTAAGAAAATGATACTCCCTCCATTTCAGTTTATAAGATATTTTTAAAGGTAATTTAATATTCTAAAATATAAGATATTTTAAGAAAAGTAAAATTTAATTAATTATAATTATTTCAATATTACCTTCACTGATTATATTTTATTTTTGTATTTAATGTTTCACATTCGTTAAACCCTGGTTTCTGTTATAACAAAGATAGAGAAGATTTTGTTTTTTAAGAGATTAAATTCTCAATAAAAGATAAGATATATTTGTGCTTATCGATTTTCCAAGCAAATGTTTCAAAACTTTTTCTGTTATACATATAGTACCAGTACTGCTCTTTTAATATCCCAATTAATGCTTTCAAAAATACTTGAGATTACCGGTATTCTCATTTCACTATCGATATTGTGGTTTTAACTTAGAAAATTTCAATACTTCTCTTAGTATCAAAACTAAGTTTTAATAACTAAACCAGTTCCACAACTTAAGATATTCAAAGATTCTAGCTAGTTATACCGATATTCTCTTGTTA
This sequence comes from Prosopis cineraria, assembly GCF_029017545.1. NCBI lineage: Eukaryota > Viridiplantae > Streptophyta > Magnoliopsida > Fabales > Fabaceae > Prosopis > Prosopis cineraria. Next base: position 37,334,575 of record NW_026555341.1, on the reverse strand, counting down.
CTACTGATATTGTAAAACCTAAAAGTCCTCAAATATTTTATACTGAAACTATTAGTTAGCGGTATTGAAGTATTTAAACAAGTTCTCATTTATTTTGATTAATATCGGAATTAATATATTAATACTTGTATTGTTGTTCATTTTCTAAAAGATTATACCGGTAATAATATTTATGTCCCCTGTTTTACTAATGCTTTCAAGTATAGTTATCAAACTCTCGAGTTAACTCTACAAGTTTAATATTTTTGTATTTTTAATTTATAAAATCGTGTTAACTTACTTATAAATTCAGACAAGATACAAATTCAATTAAATTCACAAGCTTATCTCTAAGTTTATTGTTTTTATATTTTTAACTTATAAAATTATGTCAATTAATTTATAAACTTAGACTAGATGCAAGCTTGATCAAACTTATTAAGCTCGTTAATTTTTTTTAAAATTGAGCGAGTTAAGTATATATTATGAAGAATTCAGTTTATAAAAGTTATAAAGCCTAGTTCAAAGGAAAAAAAAACTTAAAATGCAAAAATTAATATTAATAAAAAAGAAAACAAAAATATCAAAAATAAGTTCTACTATTTTAAAATTTTTATGTCTTATATATCATAATTTATCAATGTAGATGAGTTTAATTTCAATGATTTATACTTTTAATATGTTTAAATTAAATTATAGTTATATTTTAATGGCTATATAGTTAACAAAGGTAAACCATTATAAGCTTCCGATTTGAGTTTATAATATGAGTTTACATCCTTGTCACGAGTTTATTTAAATTTGTAGTTTAACAGTCTTGCTTTTAAGAGTTTTTGGATCAATAAGGATACTACGGAATTACTATCAGTACTCTTTGTTTATTTTCCAAATTATTACTGGTACTATTGGCTGATACTCATATTCAACATGTTATTTCCTAAGTTTTGTAATGGAATATCCATACTGTCTTGTTACTACCGATATTTATGTGTTAAGTTTTCAAAACTGAGTTAAGTATACTAGAATGGTTGTTTCTTCAAGCATATATATTATCTATCAATGAGAATTCCTATACTATCCAATCACTACTAGTATTTGTTTCCAAACAATATATTTAAACACCAGTACGATTCGATTACTTCAGGAAGCAAGTCCTTTAAACTTATAAGTTTTACGCTGATATCACTCGTATTGTGGCATTACTGCCGACATTCCCTTCAACGAAAATATGTCAAAGCATTAAATGCTATTTAATAAAAAGTAACCATTTATGCTTTTCCAATATGTCCGAAAGTACATATCTTGTCCATCTTTTCTGGCGAAGCCCCTGCTGCTGTAGACAGCAATGGACGTAGGAAACTGAGCTAATGGGGGCATAGTTATTTAAAATTTAAATAATAAAAAATAATTTAATATATATAATAAATATTTAATTTTGTAAAATAACCTTAAAAAAGAAAAATTAAAATAATATTTTTATAAAAATAATCTAAATTTAAATATAATGTACTTAAAATTTAAAATATATTGAATTTAGGTAAAAATATAAAAGATTTAAATTTTTCTGAACTTAAATATATTTTAATTTGAGTCTTGTGAATTTAAAATTATTAACGTAATGGGGGCACATTTTTAAAAATTCCACCTCCTCTTTATAAATATTCTCAAGATGTGCCCCCACTGCACCTGCGTCTGCCACTGGTTGCAGACATGAGAAGAATGATGATTTCATTGCACCTCTTACAAGTTACAATTATCAGAATTCAAGAGCAACGACTAATTATTAAATGAGTCTTAACGGATATTTTATTAGTTTGCGCTGGCTATAAATGCAACTCTTGTATGAAAAGGAAGCATACGTGCTTAAGCATTCGATATTCGCAGCAAGTCTCTGTTGCTACATTCATTATCCCTGTACTCCTTCCATTTTTAATTATTAAAGAAGTTATCACTTTTAACTTACATTTTTTTTATAAATAAAATTATTTATTTTAATAAGTATTTACTGCACATTTTTTAAATTATTTCTTATAATTTATATTAATAAAAAATAATTAATATATATTTATGTTGATTCATATAAGGCATTGTAGTCTACTTTTTTTTAAAATTGTATGATACAATTTTTTCTCTACACGAATACACACATATAATTGGAGGGAGTACTTCATTAGTTACAAATTCATTGGAGGGAGAAAGTTATTCTGTAATTGATTACTTGGGTGATTATATTGATCTGTTTTTTGTATACACTAAGTAATTTTACTTAAGTTCAAGAAATTAAGTGGATACATTAGTGCTTGGGTTATACTAAGGCATCTAAGAGCCTCTGAGAATCTTGAAAGATATATACTAAAACTCCCAAGCGTGAGTATTGGGGAGGCAAGTGGATTAGGTAAACCAATATAAATCCTAATATTGTATCTCTCTCTCTGCTTGAAATTATCTCTCCTCTTTCAATTAACTCTTGTGGAATCATTGTAACTCCTATCTCTTTATCATTATGCGAAATTATTTATTATTCAAATTTTTAATAACCCAATTCACCTCTATTTTGATTTCTTTAAAAATATAAAATCATATTTTTTTATAAAAAATGTATTTGAAAAAAAGAAAATATAAAATGTATTTAATGAATTTGATTGATTTGCATAATTTTACCAAAAAGATATCTTACAAAATTGAGATGGAGGGAATATTTCTTTTACATAAGAATGGGTATTCTGTTTGCTCTTACTCCTTCCGTTTAAAAATTTAAGGTATTTTTAATAGAATCTCACATTCTAATAAAGTAGTTACTTATTTTTAAATTAACCTTATCTTTTTATATTTACTCCTATTAAATACCTTATAATAAATATAAAGTCATTATCAATAAGGGTACTTTTGAAAAAAAAAAGGTAATGATTACACTTTGAAAGATTAAAAATTTCTTATATTTTTTAAAATTTAACTTCTTTAAAAAATATCTTATATTTTTAACGGAGGGAGTAGAATTTATGTCAAATAAGAATATGGGTTCTTCATTGATATTTTGACCATTCGAAGTCCTAATTAAGTTTTCATTTCTGGTTTTCAATTGCTATTCTTCCTCCAGAGGGAACTTTCCAGCTCTACATCGATCTCTTTTTCTTCTCATGCTTTTATTAAAGTAAAAACACTTCTTGTTCTTGTCTGCTTGAGATTACAATTTACGCTTTTATTAAAGGAAAAGCGCCTCCATCGGCCGGTGCTTTCCTTCAGGCCCCAAGAAGCGTGGATCTTTAATTAATCCCCCAATTATCTATTATCCTAATTAATTAAATCATTAAGAAATAAACCACACAGATATAAATAAATACTATGTTAATGTGTCGGATATGAATTTTATTGATATTTATATACACTAATACTAATATGGCTCAGGCCTCTGATCTCAAAAATTCTATATCCATATAAATAAAAGTATATGCAAAAGAGTAGAGAGAGAGAGAGAGAGAGTGTGTGTGTATATATATATATATATATATTTTTTGCAACTTCTTATCATTATTTATTTTGACTGTTTGTTTATGCTCCTAGTTAGAGTAGAGCTGACCAAAGCCCAAACTACCTATAGCCAACTTATCCAACATAAATAAATTTAGATACTACTTTATTTATTTAATTAATTTTCTTTTCATTCTTAACCAGCCAACTTATTGGCCAGTGATTTATGGAGACAATGAATGGGAGTGTTTTAATCGCGCTAAGAGAGAGTCAATTTCTTAGACGAATGATATATAGTAAAATCTAAAAGATTTTTCATCCAAAAAAATGTAGAATATTAAATTAATTATAACAGTCATGTCTGCATTAAAAGTTTTTGAAAAACTAGCTAGTTATAAATAACAATTCAAACAGTTATAAATTAAATAAAAAAAATCTCAATTACATATACTAAGAGTTATATTTATAATTTAAATGTTTTATTTATAATTGAAACCTCTAAATTTATAATTAGTTTGATTATTATATTATTTGCATCTTATTCTATGGAAAATTTTGTTGATGACATTAATTTTTTCTCTTATGTATGACTCAACTGTCATTCTCCCAAATTTCTTGGTGAGCATGTACCAAGCCATCTACGGTATAATGTCAGTGATAATACAGGTCCAAATGCTGATGCTTTTGTTCCATCGCTTCTTCCTTTTTTGTTTTCATGAGGCTGCATTCCATTTAAAGGAAATGAAGCACCTGATTCTTTGCTTTAGATTGGACGTAAGAAATAAACGAAATGCTATAAATATACATGCCATATGTGCGTGATAGCTGCAGATTTAAAGAAGCAACAATGCATTGACGTACGTAGTGTGTGAAACATGGAGCAAGCAGCTGCAACAGGTGGTACTGGTAAGCGCAACTAATTAATTAGTGTTTGTTGAATTTGTTTGGAAGAAATGTATAATTAGATAGTTTGAGTTTTGTATGGTTAAGTTATGTAAATGTGAATGGATTTGAACTGATACGTGAAGTCTTATATTAGATAAAATTATATTTAATAATTGATATATAGTAAAGAGAAAGGATCCACAACTTAATTAATTATTTAAATTTTTAAGTTAACATGTGATGTCCTTCCACCACTTTTTGCCCATTTCTCATTTTGATCCCCATTCCTAACATGAGCACAATTCTAAATGAATTTCAGAGATGAGAAGAGAGGTAGAAGAAGGCTTAGAGATGGCTATACTGTACAAGGCAATATGTGACAACAACTGGTTGGCTGCAAAAGTATTCATTGATGCCCATCCTGGTTGCTTGAACGCGGAACTCTCTGCTAAAACTGGCGAAACAGCTCTTCATGTGGCCGCAAAGTTCGGCCGTGTGGGCATCGTGGAGGAGTTGGTGAGATTAGTGCCATCTGAGTATCTTGAAATACCCGATGCTCTTGGCCATACTCCACTTATAACAGCTGCAATGCATAGCGGACTCATTCCAACTGCAGCATGCTTGATCCAGAAAAATAGCAATGTACTTGCAATAGGCAATCCATGGCTTCCTGTCGCATCGGCTTTTCGTAATGGCCACAGCCAGATGGGACGCTATCTCTATTCTCTCACTCCTTTGCGAGTCTTAAAACCAGAAAATGGCCTTCCGGGTCCTACCCTTCTCACACAATGTTTTTTCTCAGGAAATCTTGGTAACATAACTTAACCTGCAACATATTCTAGAGAGTTATCATAACATTTTGTATTCCTGTTGTTTTGCCATATATTCCATCTCAATTGTGCCATGTGAATAGATATTGCGTTGGATTTGCTTCGTCGATGCCCAGAGCTGCTTTTCGCTCCTGACGCCAAGCCGATGGCAGCGATTGTCCGAATCGTGTTCTTCCTTCCTCAATCTTCTCTCAACACAAGTCAACTTGGGTTCTGGAAGAGATGGCTTTATCACTGTTAGTACATGCCCATGTTTCTACTGCCTTTACTTATTTGCTGGCCAAACTGCTGAATTATGATGATGAGAGTAATGATAGTGAAGCTCAACGTATTTTAACTATTGTGTTATATATATATATATATATATATATTCATTCAAGATGATTGCTTCAGAAATTTTCCTAAATATTATTTGAAGAAGCTTACCTTTCTCCATTTCTTTGATCACATTTTTGGTGGAAGATACCAAGACACCATCAACCACTACCACTGAGCATTCCTTTGTAGATATGAAAAACGAAAGCGAGAGTAACAAAGCCCAAGGTACAATATTCTCTATCCCTTGATTAGAGGATGAAATCAAGTAATATGACAAATCTAATAAAATAAAGACTAAAAGATGTAAATTCTTTATTTTGTTTATCATATTTCATGCATGAAAATCAGGTTTGTCAGCATGTAAAATTTGTACAAGCTAAGTAGCTCAATGTCAACATAATGAAAACTTGAAAAGTCCTTAAGCTCAAGCTATGTATAAGATGCTAAATGTTTGGCACTTAAGTCGAACGTCGTTATGACCTAAGAAAAAGAGATAGACGTACACACACACACACACACACACAAAACAAGTTATTTGTTTGCACGTGTAATCCTGTCGAATGATTGGACTAACAAATTATTCCATCTCAATAGGGTTAAATCTATTGCAGTTTCTCATCTCCCACATCTATAACTTTTCAGGTATGCATGCTAAGTTCCCCAAAACTTCAATTGGATACTTTTATTAGTTTTGTTACTTCACATGATTAAAATCGACTGACATTAAGTTGGATATATCATATATCTGATGGGTGACCTATTGTCCAGGAATGAAGGAAATCTACAAGATGAAGTTGCAACATGCACAAGCAACTGAAATTTTAAACCTAGTTTGCGAGAATCTAAAATTTCTAGATCTCAATAAAAAGAACAAGATTGCAGAAGCAATCAATGTTGCAGCTAGGGAAGGGAAAGCTGAGTTTTTGTTACGAGTTGTCAAATCAAACCCAGAACTCATCTCGTTGGTCACTTTTCCTCATCCAGAGGGCCACATTTTCTTCACTGCCATTTCATATCGTCAAGCTGAGATTTTCAACCTCATCCATGGGTTTCGATTTAGGAATGCAGCATCATCACTCATTTTTCCCAACAGCAATACCTTGTTCCATGTGGCAGCCATGTTGGCTCCTGCTTCACAACTCAACCGCATATCTGGTGCCGCTTTACAAATGCAAAGAGAATTGCAGTGGTTCAAGGTTATAAGTTTAAATATAATTAAATGCTTTTGTGTGCGTGCGTGCGAGGATATATTATTTGGGAAAAAGATGTAACAAATATTTTGAATAGCTACAATTGATTCAAACTTTTATCTTGCTTTTTTTTTTTTCTTAACATAGGAAGTAGAGAGTGTGATGGATCCTGGAAATAGGTTATTTCAAAATAATGAGGGGTTGACTCCAGTGGAATATTTCAAGATAAACCACAAAGAACTGAGGAATGAAGGGGAGAAATGGATGAAAGATACTGCATCTTCATGCTCAGTTGTGGGTGCTCTGATCGTCACCATCATGTTTGCGGCAGCTTTTACAGTTCCAGGAGGGAATGATCAAAATTCTGGGTACCCAATGTTTCTGAAAGAAAAGTTGTTCAAGGTTTTTTTAATTTCAGATGCATTGTCATTGTTTGCGTCTACTACTTCTGTGCTTACATTTTTAGGAATCCTTACGTCACGCTATACAGAAGAAGACTTCCTTTACTCCTTGCCTACAAAACTGATCATAGGCCTTTCTACACTTTTTCTCTCCATTGCAACTATGATGATGGCCTTTTCTACAACCATAATCATCATGTTGCAACATCAGTCATCACGTGCAGGGGCATTTCTTCCAGTTATTATGCTTGCTAGTGTTCCGGTGACCCTCTTTGTGTTATTACAATTCCCTCTTCTTGTCGAAATAATTTCTTCTACTTATGGTCGTGGCATTTTCAACAAGAAGGTAGAGAAATGGCCTTGAATGTGTGTGTATATGTCTTATTGTCTAGGAGGAAGGGGACCAGCAAAGGCTAATACCCCTTCAAATTTTTTAAATTTTTCTTAGTATTATATAGATATTACATATTTCCAACCTTCCAAATTTATGAAAACTTTGTAAAATACACAGACATTACATATTTCCACATGTATTTTCTTTCTCTCTTTTTTGTGTGAAATGTATAAATTTTCTATTGAATAAAAAAAATTTCCTCTTGAATTTAAACTAATTAATTTTCTTTTATTTTTACCCTAACTAAGGGCATAAGTTGGGATATATGTCTCATATATATATATGTGTGATCTTATGATGCCAAACTAATTAGTTTAAAAGTAGTTACAGTTGATGATCATCGTGGACATAATAAATTTCATATGTAATTGAGAGAATCCACCATGCATGCATTCTGTGATAATCCTGAAAAAAATAATAAATAAAATAAATAAATAAATAATTAGTAATAAAAAATCTATAATAATTTATTTAGAACATATTTTATTAGAAACAATTATAATAATAGGAAGTGTTGGTAGAGTGTTACTCCCCCGGTCCTATTTATAAGTCATTTCTACCAACCTCATCAATACCAATACAATAAAAGTACAAGGAATAAAAGTAAGTAAAATTTCAAACATGCCCCTATATAACAAATCTAAAAAATAATGTCCTGTTACTTTTTCTCTCTCATGAAGTGTAATTTTGGAAATACCTCTCAAATATTACCTAAAAAGACGCATCGTGACTTATAAATGAGACCAAATGCACCTTCTAAAATTGAACTTATAAATGGGACCGGAGTGAGTAAGTATGAATCGCCTGATGCAAATAAATGGGATTTTATTTTTCTCAACGCTCTGAAATCACCAAAATACCCTCCCTCACAAGATTAGATTTCTCTCTCTCTTCTCCCTTGTTTCAGTTTCGGTGGTGCAGAGTAAAGGGGGAAAATTCTGGAACTTGGGTGTGCGGTTCTAATCTCCATCTCATCTGCATCTTCGTCTCTTCTTCTCATTTCCAGCGGTCGACGGTGGTGTGAATGCCGTAATCCTCCATTGCTAGCTGCAACGTCGTGGGTCCTTGGTCCTTCACTTCACCGTTGGTCTCTGTTTCTTTTTTCTTCACTGTCGGTGCTGTCATATCTTCTTCTACCTCCGTTATTCTTTTCGTTCGTGCGTGGGGAGCAAAGGAAGAGTTGGTCTGGTGCTGTGGGAGGACTAACTCGTGGGTTAGAGACTGAATTATTACTGTCTTCTTCTTCCCCTGTTCAGCTGTAAGTTTCGTTTTTCTTCTTCCCTGTGGATGCACTGTCAGCTACTTGAGGTAAGGAGTTTTGAACTCTTTCATTTGTTGGTTCTATTGTGCACGTGAATGGGTGGAAGAATGGAGTTGAATGCTGAAAAATCTGTCTTCTTTGTAGCTGTACGTTGCCGAATATATATAGGTGTAAAAGAGGAAGAAGTTGGATCTAAAATGGAATTTTGTGACCGTAAAGAAAAGGAAAAGAAAAGAGAAAAAGAAGAAAATGAGGTGGCGTGAAATTATAGAATTTTAATGTGCGTTTGCTGCTGTACATATTGTTTTAGAGAAGAGAAAATTTTAAATATTAAGTGGAAATTCTGGTTTAGTATTGCTATATGAGATGTAGAAAATGATGATTTAATTTTTTTTAAGTAAAGATTGATTTGTCTAATGATGAGAAGGAACTTAGGAAGCTGAATGTTCATTTTATACATTAGAGAATTGTGGAAAATTAAATCAAAGAGGAAAAAGCTTAGTTTGAGCTTGAACAACTAATGAATGAAAGGTGTTTGACATAATGCCTTGTCAAAAGAAGCTTTACTTTTATTTGATTTTGCATTTTTAAAAATTTCATTAGTCCTTGTGAGAAGTATGCTAATATAGAAGTGATTGATTTGAAAATTAACTTGCAAATTTATAATTTGATAATGAGTTTGCATGTAGTTATTTAAATACTTGAAACTTATATGGGTATTAGTGAATTTTGACTATTTTAATTGAACGATTGGAATCAATGCACCTAAAGTGTTGGTGTAAAACCCAAGAGTAAATTTTACCTCAAGTAAGTAGATTGTTTTGACTAAAACAAATTGGTGGAGACTAGTGAAATGAATGATAATGCTTGGGCTAACTTTAAAGCATGAATTTTAGTTTTGAAATTCTAGATGACAGTAGTTGATTTGAAATTATGTTAAAAAAAATTAAAAATCTATTAAAATTTTAATTATTATATCTTTATAGGGTGAGTAGAAGAGGAGGATACTGGTAGAAATTAAAGAAAGAATATTTTGAAAATTTGAAACTTCGACAAGTAAGTGAATAGCATTTTCTTTAATTTATTTTTATTTTTAATAGACTTTTATTGAAATATTTCACTCTTATGAATTATATTAGTTTTGAAATTTTGAAATATTGATGATGGATAGTTAGATGATAATATATGCATTTATTTCCTCAAGAAATATATTTTGAAGATTTATAAAATTATTTTGTTTATTAAACTCTTGAAATTCTTGGTTATTCAAGTAACGCAAACTTGTATATTATTTATGAAATATTATTTTTGACAAGCCTTAAATTGAAATTTGAAATGCTTCATGCAAGTTGGGTATTAAAATGTAAATTTGTATTTCAAAAGTGATTATTTTTCTCGTATGTTTGAAGTGTAATTTTTAAGAGAACTCTAAATAAAACACTATTGCTAACGGTAGTTCTGTTAGCCCGTAGCGCGCTATGGTTTAGAACTAGCTAGTTTGTCTCGTGAGCTTTGTTCTTACGTTTGTTATTTGTGGGCTTTGTACCCACATTTGTTTCATGACTTTGACTGCGTTTAGTTATTTACCCTCGTGAACCGTATGTCCATATTTGTTTCGTGGCTTCGGCTGCATTTGGTTATTTATCCTTGTGGACTGTGTGTCTACATTTGTTTCATGGCTTTGGCTTCGTTTGGTTATTTACTTTTATGAACTGTGTGTCCACATTTGTTTCGCGACTTTGGCTGGGTTTGATTACTTACCCTCGTGCACTGTATGTCCACGTTTATTTCGCGGCTTCGGCTGCGTTTGGTTACTTACCGTCATGGACTGTGTGTCCACATTTGTTTTGCAACTTTGGCTGCATTTGGTTACTTACCCTCGTAGATTGTGTGTCCATGTTTGTTTTATGGCTTCAGCCGCGTTTGGTTATTTACCCTCGTGGATTATGTGTCCACGTTTATTTTAAGGTTTCGGCTATGTTTGGTTACTTACTCTCATGGACTGTGTGTCCACGTCTGTTTTGTGGTTTCGGCTACATTTGATTACTTACCCTCATGGACTATGTTTTCACGTTTGTTTCAAGGTTTCGGCTGCATTTGGTTATTTATCCTTATGGACTATGTGTCCACGTCTGTTTTGTGGTTTCGGCTGCGTTTGGTTATTTAACCTTGTGGATTGTGTGTCTACATTTGTTTTCGTGGCATAAGTCGTGTTTGGTTATTTATCCTTTTGGACTGTGTGTCTAAGTTTGTTTCGCGGCTTTGGCTTCGTTTGGTTATTTACCCTTATGGATTGTTTGTCCATATTTGTTTCACGGCTTCGGTTGTGTTTGGTTACTTACCCTCGTAGACTGTATGTCCACGTTTGTTTCGCGACTTCAACTGTGTTTGATTACTTACCCTCGTGTACTGTGTTTCCACATTTGTTTCATGGCTTCGGCTACGTTTGGTTACTTACTGTCATGGACTGTGTGTCCATGTTTGTTTTGCAGTTTCGGCTGCATTTGGTTACTTACCCTCGTGGACTGTGTGTCCACGTTTGTTTTATGGTTTCAGCTGCGTTTGGTTACTTATCCTTGTGGACTATGTGTTCACATTTGTTTCAAGATTTCGACTGCATTTGGTTACTTACCTTCATGGACTGTGTGTCCACGTTTGTTTCAAGGTTTCAGCTGCGTTTGGTTACTTATTCTTATGGATTGTGTCCATGTCTGTTTCGTGGCTTCGGCTATGTTTGGTTATTTAACCTCGTGGACTGTGTGTCCACGTTTGTTTTCGTGGCATAAGTCACGTTTGGTGATTTATCCTCGTAGACTGTGTGTCTACGTTTGTTACCTATTCTATTGAGTTTTCAAAATTTTAAATGTTTGACTAATATGTGTTTTCAAGATTTTCATGGTTTTGATTAGTAATTATATTATTTTGATTGATGTGCTAATAAATTGTTTTCTTTAAGCACGATAAAATCAATTGTTTTCAATTTACTCTCATTTTATGGTTATGATTATGATTTACAAATTTGTAAGTTTATTATGTTGAATTATCATCTTTTCAATTAGTTTACACTAATATTTAAGTTTATTATTTTAATTCTTTTAAATTCTACTTTAGGAATGCTATTCACTGAAAAAATTTATTTTGGTCTCAGATTTATTAGCTGACGTTGATCCCTCCACCAACCTCTAAAGGGCAATACAGCTATATTGGGTGGAAATTTTGTTTGGTATTATTACTTTTTTTTTATGTCAATATTCAAACTTTATTTATTGTGATTTAGAAGAAAGATTAATTGCTCCACATAAATTGTTGATAGACTTTACTTTGGTTTGTAAACTAGTTGTTGGTTGGAAGGAGCTATACTCTTAATTTATACTATAATCTGTAAAAAATTTTTGTTGTAAAATTTTTTAAAGATCCTAGTTATAGGGAATGTTCTGTTGAAATTTTTACAAAAATATTGAAACTTTCTTATAACAATTAATATTAAAATTATTATAACTTTCATATAATTTGATTAATTTTTTTTCTTTCTTTTCTAAAATGAAATAAATTTTTATTTTAAGGCTTATGAGGATGTGTGAAGTGATTCACACCTATATCAGTCACTCTCTATTTTGGAGGTGTGACACATTCTCTCCAGATTCTCCATCAATATATCTCTACATACTTAATCTTATCCATCATTTTAAATATTAAGAGAGGTAAAAAAAAGATAGTCCAAAATTTCAAGTTAATGAAAACTTGCATACATGTACCAAAAAATAATAATAATAATAACTTGCAAACTTTGTCCTGGGATCGTTTTTTATTTTTTTTATTTTTATGTTTTTTCTATATTTATTTGAAATTGACAAAAACGATTCCATTGTATCGTATAGCTTACTCTAGGGATTATGTATCTTGACATGCTTATGTCTTGACACAGTAGCTCCGCATCACATATATAGTGGACTCTCTAGTTGATACTTCAATTAGTTCCACTCCCTTCTTTTTGTCTGTGGGAAATTGCGTGAGTGAACTGTGAAGGAAGAAGAGGCCGAGGGAAGATTTCACTTGCTCGCCCTTTCACGGAGTCATGGACCAACCTGGTGATGCCTCAAAAAAGAAGGATAGTGGCCTCCCATTAAAAACAAAAAAACAAAAACAAAAAGAAGAAGGATATTATTGCCATTTTATATTAATTTATTTATATTTAAATCCTTAAATCTAGCAGTATAAAATCAGATTCTTCTAGTCCTTTTTTTTAAAAAAAAAAAAAAAAGAATGTCCATGAAGGTCCTCCTGTGTGATTTTCCCAACGCGCATGCTGGATTAAATGCGTGTGCGCGTGTGTGTTAATTTGTCTTTTCCCCCAATCAATTCGGATTAAATATATCAGACTCTACTTATTAGAATATAGTGGTTATGCCTCTTATCAACTTAATTAGTTAATTTTATTTCAAATAATTTATATTAAATTATTGTTCAGAAAAATTATTTAAATTATTGCAGTTACCGGTGGGCTGGAATCACACGTCATGAGACTTAGTATTAATTAAATTAATTAATTGCCCTTGTGTCATGACGTTATAAGAGTCAAATCAACCGTGGTTGAATCTCCATGTCACTTATTAGTGAAAAAAATTACTGTCACATAGACAATGGATTGGCTCAGCTAATTAAGGTACATGTAACGTCGGTGTTGGAATTTTTTGGTTGGGGGGGGGGGTAATCTGGGAAGTCCCCACAAACCATTTAAAATACCTCAAATATACCACCAATTATTTCTCATATTCCCGAGTAGTTTTGTGTAATACTTTAAAGATCAAAATGCTTATTAATCCTTACATATAAATAAGTCTCATAAATTTTAAAACATACAATCAAGTCTTCTGGAACTTGATTATAATATGTAATTGGTCTCAAAGACAAAAACACCCTTGATATGGAAAAAAAAATTCTTAAAATAATTTTTTCGATCTATCCCCTCAATATTTACAAGTCAAATTTGGCGGCACTAGCATGAAGCAAGTTGACCCAATCGATGGCAATGGTAGCCTAATTGGCATGAATCCAATCACTGAATCTTTACCCAAAGAGATTTCACAGGACATGATGGTGAGTCCGGATTCGTAGAAGGGGTCCTTGCTGTGAACAACAATCGTATTGTGAGGGATAGCGAGGTTGTGGAACTGGCAGGGTCGTTAAAGGGATACAGGTGACGGAAGATGGTGTAATGCCCATGTACTGAACGCTTACTTGCTGGAGATGGAACTGATGACTTTTGGGCTTCATAGCAAGGATGATAACAAAAGAGTGATCTCAATCATTTCAAAGCAAATATGGCATTTAGCTTCTTCTTTTTCTTCTTTTTTCATGCCATAGCCTCTTTGTTGATGCATAGTGTAAGATGAGAACAAAGTATGCAATGCCAGGCTTGAACTTTTGACCATTCATATCAAGTTTCTTGGAGGGACACTATTTTGGGAGATTTTTTTAATTTGGTGTAGGGGCATAAAGGTCTTTTTATGTAAAATTTTAATTACAATTAGGTTCTAAAGAACTTGGCTGTATTTTTCCAAATTCGTGAGACCTATTTGTAGATAAGTCTGTTATATGGGGCCTATATGTGAGTTTTCCTTAAATTATTACAGTTATTGGTCTTTTGAAATCACATATTTTGATTAAACCTTTAAATAGTTTAATGCCAATTATATATTTCTTATCATAATCTCCATGTTAATTGGTATTGATTACATTAATGGATTAAGGTACATATTTGCCCCTAAAGTATCACGCCATGTGCTTCCATCATGCTACACTAAGGAAAAGAGCAATGTCATCAACAAAGTTTATCAAACTGTGCAATGTTAACCCGTTTTAGCGGATCTAGAATGTTGACCATTAAATGCTTTGTTTTGACCAAATACTACTTATCTGTCATGTCATGTAGGTTGCAATTGGCACTAATTTAGTCATTAATGTGGTACCTATATATGTGGCATAGAAGCCACATTCTATGAATGACCAATAAAGAAACCTAAAAGGTCAAGGAGCTCGAACACAAAGTCTTCATCACCAAGAGGGTAGGAAGTAGCTGAAGCTCTTCAAGTATTAGAACGAGGGTGACCTTGTTGAGGATGGGTGTTGAGTTAAGCTATAAAGGTCCAAAGAGGTATTTCTATTGTAGAAAGTTGGCCCCTCATTGGACTTCTTGGAGTAAGAATAACCTTAACAGAAGGTTCTATACTTGTTGATGATGGATGGCATGGGTATGTTCTTATTCTTTGTAACCTATATATGCTATCATTTATGCTCATTGAACATTGATGGTTTTTTCAAGAAAGGGATATGGCTATTTTACATGGCACCATCCGAAACTTGACAAGAGGGTAAAGTCTATTATTAATGTACTTGTGGAGCATATAGATGACATTTGTGAAGAGAATGTGAAGCTTAAGATGTAACATCTTGAATTTTTATCCAGCAACTAATTGCTAATTAAGACTAAATTAATAAATTATTAGACTAATTATATAATCATGATTTTGGATGGTGGGTTGACATTTAGGATTATTGGACAATTGTATGACTAAGATTGAGTGGAATTAAAGCTAATGAGGCTGCATGGATGAGCTAGAGTATGGAGTAGCTCACTGTACCATGCATCGTGGCATGGCACAATGCGCCATAGCTCTTGAAGCAAAAATTTGAATATTAATAATGTGGATAAGCTCATGGGCCAAAGGAGAAATAGGGCAAAGAACATGAAAGGAGAGGAAAAAGATGGCAGCAGTGCTAAGGCATGTTATCTTAGGTATCTGAGAGATAGTTCCAACTTGTCACTTATCGAGTAAGCTTCATACCTCCCCACTATATTCTATCCTATTTTCTCTTAATTGAGATACAGAGAAATTGAATTGTGAAGTTATAAGGAGTTAGTTTTTGGCTCAATAGTCGAAAAAGGGAAATTGGAAATTAAACAAAGGATTTGTATAATTAGTTTAATGGTTAATGGTTGAGCTCTAAAGCATTGGGCTCAATTTTAGCCTTAATTGGGAAGTTTTTAAATGTGAAAATCTTCTATTGGTAATAAAAAAGTTAATAGAAGTTGTAGAAAGTTTATAAAAAGTGGTTAAAACTTAAAAGGTGCTTAAGGGAAGGAATTAAAAGATTAAGTTAGTTTAACTTGTATTAATAAGTACTTGTGTTCAATTTGAAATTAACATAATTATATAGATTGACATGATTCATTACTATTCTAAGCAATTGTTAGAGAAGAGAGCACAAGTACCATAGGCAATCCTTTTTAGAATAAAAAGGTTGAAGTAACCAAATAATTCATACTATCTATTAGCTAGTTTAACTGTTTATAAATAAATTTTGTAATATGATATATGGTAATGTACATTAACATGATTTGAAACTTATATGATTTTGAATTGGAATAAGATTTGATTTATAAATTGAGTTTATTAAAGAAAGTTAGTTTTAAAGGCTAATATGATAAATGTAAACTATTCTATTCTCTACATATATGAATACATGATAATGCATTATGTAAAAGTCATAATCATGATAAAGGGTAGAAGTTCACCCTTGGTGGAGTAGTGTAAAAGTTCATGTGACAATGTTGACACCTTAGGATTTCAGGTGCAACATATACTCTTCTTAGTACTTTAAAAGGGTGCAGCGTTGGATAATTTCTCTCCTTAATGTCTATATGGGTGCGAGAAGACTATGCTTCTTAGCATATGTGAGATGTGATGTTGGAATAAATAATACCTTAATTGCGTGTGTCATAAGGGGAATCCATAGTTTAGAAGTAGAATGGAACACATCTAGCCAAGTAATTCTCTCATGAAAGGTGAGTTAAGATTAGTTTATATAGAGTTAGTTCAGTATAGCCTATGAATTTAGTTGAAGGTAGATACAGAGGTTCCGTTGGATAGTATGATCATGAATATGATATCGATTGTATAATTATAAGTATATTTATAAGCTTATCATTTAATAATGTTTTATTTACCTATTTATGGTTTTACTTGTTAATTGTTAGTTTTGGATTATGTTGGTTACTGAGACTTTGTATCACTCTATGGTTACTATTTTACAGGTTTAGACATTGATAGTAGTAGAGAAAAAGACTTAGGCTAGGAGTAGTAGGTCTATTACATTGCCGTATCTAGGATTGTGTAATGAATTTGTACTAATGTATATATTAATTTTTATAAGTTGCTATAGGAATGCATACATATTTTTAGTTGCGCTTGTATGATTGTATGTGCATCTTAGCCCTAAGATGTGAAAATGTGTGAAGTTTGATTAAAGGGCTAAGATACTAGTACAACACAAGTACAAGGTTGTATGTTTTGAGATTACTGTGATGTGTGAAATTTGGCCAAAAAGTGATTATGTTTGTGTATGTGAAAATGGCCTTCTTTTGATGTGAATCAAGACAATTGAATGGCCAAATTGTATTATGATTACATGATTGTTAATATAACTGTCTAATCAGGTAAATAATGTTCTGTTAGATGTGATCAAGACTTTAGTGGTGGCTAATGACACAATTAATGTTGTGATTTGTGACACTTGAATATGGAAAAGTAATAACAAGTGGTCATTTTGCATTCGAGTGTCCAATTTTTAAATAAAATATCAAATTGAGGTAAAACTTGTGTCATTAGTTAAATTATGAAAAAAGTCTTGTATAAATGCTTAAATCACTCCAATCAAATATCGTACATAAAATGACGCATGTTTGAAATTCGTGCAAAATAGATGTTCATGATAGCTTTTTGTTATCATAAGTACATACACCACAGCATATGATATAATGAAAGCATACAAGTCATGGCATGTATGTCCTTTCAGACAAAAATAACCTTTTTGCCTATGTTTTCAAACGTTTTGTGACTATGCATTCTTATACACTTTCGTTGTATATAAAATACTTATGTTTTGAAGTTTTAAACATGTTTTTTAAGATTTTTAGGATCCCAACTATTTTTAAAAATTTATTTTCTATATTTTTAATTTTTATAAATTATGGTAATTTTAGAGTTCAATGACTTCTAATTGCTTTTATGTGCTAAGTGGTATGATTAATGGTAATGTTAATTCGAACATTACATAAGAAGCATCTAGAGAGTGAAGGAACCATAAAGTAGATTAATGCCATTATTGATGAGCTAAAGTGGGATCAAGAGAAATTAAAGAAGAAATTGAAGAATGTTGCTATGGCTCTAGTTATGTCATGGGTCATATTTGTGTATGCACTAACTTAAGCTGTCGTTGGTGCTTAGTTTCTTTATTTTGTCTTAAAAGAAGTACATTTGCTGGTGTTTGCATTGACTTGAATGAATGCCTTTGATTAATTGTAATGTAGTAGCTTGTTTGATTCGTTCTCTATCTATTTGGTATGACTTTGTTTTCTCTAGAGGTATGGTGGGTCCTTAATTTGGGATGATATATTTCATATTGGATTTACCTAAACAAAGTAGTCCCTCCTTATAACGTACCAAGAATGAAGTTAATGAAATAGTTTTTAGATTGACTTGAACAAATTGAGCCCTTGTTGTTGCAAGATTAAGTTCAATTGAAAGAGTAATTGAAATTGAAAGTTTTTGAAACATCATTACTCATTGCTAACCTATGTTAATGAATTTGAAAAAAAAAAACAGAGAGAGAAAAAATGGAAATTGATTGAAATTGAGATCATGTAATATCAAAAGCGCCAAGAGAAGGCTTGATGCCTTTACAAAGTGTTTGATAAAATGGTTTACGATTATATCCTAAGTTCATGACCATATCATTACTTCCACTTGCAAGTTCAATAAAACATAATAAAATATCTATACATCCTAAGTTAAATCTCAAGTTTTCCTAAGTTACAAACATTATTAATTCAACAAAATATCTTAAAGGGGCATATATAACTTAAAGGGCAGGTTTTCTCACACTTAGCCTTTGCTTTATAGGGTTCACTCTTGCTACAAGTCAATTTAACTTCTACTAAAATGGCATGCCTCTCTATTACACTCAATGCCTCTTCCTTGTTGGCAATTGCCATATGAAAAAAGGTTGAGAGTCTAGCCCATAAAAGTCTCTAAGCCTTATACCCTCTTCCAATGGCCATCATCAACATCCGGGCCTAATTCTTCACTATCCAAGTCATCCTTATCTTTAAGCTCTCCACTATATACCTTTACTGAATCCATCATCCACTCTAATGAAGTCTCATCTTGAGAATCCTCATCCCACTTTTAGTGTCTTTACTATCACTTTTAAATCCTTCATTATCAGTCTCCTCATCTAAGCTTAAACCCTCATTTGCACCATTTTCATGACTAATATTAGCAACCTTACATTGATCTAAGTTGATTGCTTTACCTTTCGCTACCTCACACTCACCACCTACATATCCACTTCCATTACTAGTGCCCTCTCACTCAATGGGACACTAAGGATCTTTATGACCTTTGCAATTACCTTTAGCTTCCAATAAGTCACCAATGCCCAGATACTTAATGTATTCATCATCCCCATTTTTAATATACTCAGAGATCTCAAGTTCAATAGGTTGGATGACGAGCACATACTTCATTTTGGACTCATCGATTAAGCAATGACCTTCTCACAAGATTCTCTGTTTCTCCTTCACTTGCTCTATGAGACCTTTAATGTAGTTCTAGTCAACTCTACCAAGTTGCGGATGAATATCCAAAAATGACCCTCCATTATTACCCTCTCCTACAACACCTAACTCATCTTTAAGCCTAAACCCATTTAGAGCTAGAAAAATGGGCTAGCTTGGCCTTTTATTTTCTTCTTTGAGGGGTTCAATACTAAAGCCCAGCTTTAAGCATAACGGGCTTAGGGCCAATCCTGCAAGCTTCGGATACTTTTATTTTTTTTTTTCAAATTGAAATTGGTTTATTCATTCGACTATAACATAAAATCTTACTCCAATATCAAATCACATAAGCTAAACAACAATCAGCAATAAACAAGCAAACTAACCACAATAAGTATGTAGCAAAAACCTCAACAAGTAGCAATTACCAAACAAACAAAACATCTAAATGAGCTAGATGTTAAAAACACAATCCAAATGAAAATGATAGCATGCAATGAAGCTACGATTAGCTAAATCTATCCAGCATCTACCACCAAAAACCACAGTCTCAGGAGAATTTTTAAATCAATACACATAAATACTCAATAACTCAAACATTGATAGCATCAGCATTATCTTCTTCTTCACTTTCATCAAGTTCAATAAAATTCGATTGTGACCTACTTAGGGGCAAAAATATCAAGATTTTCTTCTTCTTCTTCTTTTTCACCTTCATTATCTGCAAAAAAAATACTCACACAATTATAGTTATTATTTATTATGTTGTTTGCATGGTAAAAAATTAAACTAAATATAAATTAAAATTATCATTGTACACAAAACCATGTAACCAATTATGAACGTAAATGATAGCTTGAACATTAGTTGGAAGAATAGAACTTCTATACTTTGTTAGGATGTGTGCACCGATGCTAAAATCTAATTCACTAGCTATTGTAGTGATAAAAATGCTAAGAATATCAACTGCCATCCTTGAAAGAATTGGATATCAATGTTGATAACTCTTCCACCAGTTCAAGACATCTAATTCTTTCTAACTATCAGACTTAAGTATTGGTTCCTCCAAATAATTTTTAAGCTCATACTAATCTAAAGCAGAATGATCCATAATTGCATAAATATCTTAATAATCCTACATCATGTATTTATAAAGGATTAGAAAATAGCAAACAAAGACTAGATTAGTAAAAAAAGTGAAAGAATTTAAAAAGATAAGGAATTTAAAACTTACATCGAATGCATCATTAAAAGAGGTTGATGTTGAAACACTTGAAGTTAAGGAAGAATGATGAGTAATAATTGTTGAAGCTCTATAACTTGATCCACTTACAACCCCACTAACTCTAAGATTGGCAGATGTCCCCATACTTGAATATTCATTAAAAATGCATATTAACTTGCTCTTAATATTAGCAACCTTCTTATGTAAAGTGATAGGGTCAATCTTCGTATAGAAATATTATATTATATTAAACTTTCATCTTAGATTGAAAACTACTGCAATTGCAAGAATGACACTTTACTCATTCCAATACTTGTCAAACTTCTATTTCATTTTCCTAACCATCTCTTGAATCATAGGATTAGGGCTCTTCATATTTGCATCAAGCAATATCTCAATTTTGGAAATTTGCATAAAAAAGAGTTTGAAGTAAGATATAATGACCCATAAATAACCTTGTAATCTTCTTAAATGGTCTCAAGAAAGTGCACATTGCATCAGCTCTAGCCTACTCATCATATGTGAGACCAAACTTGTAATTTGTATCATTTACAGCTATGTGTGCAAAAGCACAACAATATTTAATTTCACTCTCAAGCATCATGTAAGTGGAGTTCTATCTAGTAGGCACATCTAACCGCAAGCCCATTAAGGTGTCAATGCTACCAACTTGCTCAACACATTGTTTAAAAAGAATCGTCCTTGCCTCTAATGCTTTCATAAATTTAATACTTTCTCTAATCTTATGTAAAGCAGAACTTGTAACTTTTAAACCCTCCTAAACTATCAAGTTTAGGATATAAGCACAACACCTCACATGAAAAAATTCTCCATTACTTACTAATTTGAAGTCATCTTGCAAACTTAACCTCTCTTTTAATATGTCCTGCATATTATCATTTGCAGATGCATTAATGTCTAAAGTAATTGAGAATATTCTATTCTCAATCCCCAAATCAATCAAACATTCATGCACTTTTCTAGCTAGTTCTATCCTAAAATGTAGAGGTTCTATTTTACAAAATGAAAGTATTTTACTACATAGTTTCCACCTTTCATCCACAACATAGGTTGTCAAACAAATATACCCTCCAGAAGTCACAATAGTCCAACAATCAGATGTCAAACAAATTCTATTGTTACTTCTCTTTAACTTTTGTTTCAAATTTTCTTTTTGTTGAAGGAAGAATTTTATAACATTAGAAATAGCAATTTTTCTTGTAAAGAGCCTAACATCATGATTCAATGTCAAAAGTAGTTCTTTGATTCACTTGTATTCAATAAAGGAATAAGGAAGATCATGTTCAATTATGGCCATAGTTATAATCCTCTGAATTCACATATTATTAATTTTTCAACACTTAATAATGTCTTCTTTATCCAATAACATCACTCCAATATCATGAAATTTATCCAGAACTTTGTAAGACTTAGTATGCCTATTTAAATTTGAAGTACCATCAGCCCTACCCGATGCTAATAAAGTTTGATAGCCATTACACCTTGCTTTAGGTTTCCTATTAACATTAATTTTAGTAAAATACTTCTAAACATCAAAGGTCAAAGTTCTAGCTTTTTTAAACTTGGATTCATCAGTCTGTTGAATAGAAGAACATGACTTACCTCTAGATTTTTTAGTTTTTAGTTCATCATCCACGCGCACATCCTTTGCCTCTTGAACTACACTTGCAGGTACTTTTTCTTTATCTTTTCCAATAACATTGCCACTGCCAACAACTGAAGTAGGGACCATGCCACTCTTAACCAATGTTCCATCATCATAATTGGCTAAGTCATTGCTAGAGGCATTGGTTGTCTTGCTCTTACTCTTGTGTGATTGTGAGGTAAACATTATAAATTTATAATGCCATCTGCCATTGCATTGCATCAAAGTAGAAAGAATAAATTACTCACAAATCAAAGCAAAACAAAACACCCAACTATGCAAACAAAAGAGGAGAAAGCTCAAACCTGTGTGAATAGGAAAAAAACTCGTATAAATGCAAATCAAGGGCTTCAATGTGATTTTATTATTACTTTAAAAACAAAAGAAACAAAAAAAGGGTTTTAGATGATAGAGATGCTTTTCTTAATTGAAAATCAACCAAGAATAGCAAATGTGGAGCCCTTAATTAAGACAGAAGAATCTTTAATGACATGTAACATAGTGTATGTGGAGCTGGAGCAAGACATTTTTTGTCCTTATTCAACTTCTTTGCCTTCAAGCCCATTAAACATTTTAGAATCTTGAGTGATTAATCTAGAAACTTGTTCAATTCAAAGAAATTTATTTAACTCAACATCTCTACCACTTTTCAAAAAATTGAGCCTCTAGGCTAAGCAATTTCCGCCTATTTCTCTCCACATATGCCATATTGAGCTAATTTGGCTGCCAAATCACATTCATTTCAAAAAAATCCTTTAATAGTTAACATTCTAGATTCATTAAAATGGGTTGACATTTCACCTTTTGGTAAACTTTGCTAGTAATAGTGTCACTTCCCTTAGTTTAGGGTGATAGACACACCTGGCAAGTTACTTTAAGGGAAAAAGTACACCTTAATCCTAATTTAATTTTCATTAAGTCATGACATTACAAAAGTCAAATCAACCATAGTTGAACTATCACGTCAATTCCTAGTAGGGCTGTTAAGCCTGATTATACTTCAAGGCTCTGCTCGACCATTGCCCTACATGTCTTCTCAACCCTACTTTTTTTTCTTTTCCAATTTAAAAACTTAAAAAACACATTTGTAATCCTAAAAGAAGTTATTACACATAGCTAGAGAAAGCCAGAGCTAATATTGATCGCCTTACTCTTTTGTAAGGAACATATATCATATTGAAATGAAAAATAATAATAAAATCTCAGCTATAATTGTAAAAAGTTAGACTCTAGAGAAGAGAACAAAGCTAGAGGACGAAGGGAAGAAGGAATGTTAAGAAGACGAACAGAGGCAAAGAACACGACCATTTATTGAAAGGAAGGTAGATGATTGAGCTAGATTACTCATTCACAGTACACCCAAGATTAGATGAAGAATGAGGCTACTTATGTGGCCATTGACTTTGATTTGGTTCTTCCTCTTGTCATCTGTCTCTAGCTATTTCATGTTGAAGGGTGGCTGGCGAAGTAGGTAAGGGTAAGGGACTAGGCAAGACAAGGGGTGGTTGGTCGTGGTGCTATAGGGGCTCTCAGCAACTCTACTAATGGATAAGGGAGGGAGGAAAGGAGGGGTGGTGATAAGTGCATATTTTATAATTAAATAGGTATATATTTTGTTTTATATTTGATTATATTTATTAAGATTTCATATCTATTTAATTAATATTTATATATTTTTTCCTCATCACTTAATTATAAGATAAAGAAGAAATTCTCTACAAAATCTATTCATATATCTTCTTTCATATTTGTGTGCAAGAAACGTTATAAAAGATATTGAAGGAAAGAGGAAAATCATACAAAGGAAAAATGCATTGAAGAGGCGCACACAAGAGGGAGCATGAGAATTATTTTAAAAGAAGATAGTATTTTAAATAATATAAAATCTAAAATAGCATTATGATATTTTAGAAGGATTAGAAAATATTAATTGTAAAATATTATAAATAAGAGCTCATAGCCTTATTCAAGGTCATTCAATCACTTATTTAAGTACTTCAAGAATTCTCTTTGAGATATTTAGAGTCCATAAAATCATTCTGAAGGTTGGAAAGTGAGATCGTTGAGGCGTTCTCCAAAATTATATCTTTTTTACTCCTTAATTTTTTTTGTGATCATTTTTCATGATTGAAAATTTTAGAATAGTGTTATTTAATTTTATTATATGTTTTTAAATTATCTAGTTGAGGTAAAGATATAGCCCAATTAGGGAGCTTTTTTTCTATTTATTTTGTTTTGACTCTTTGCTTTTATATTTATATATTTTGTTTTTTCTATTATATTTATTTCTATTGTTCTTCATGTTGATTTTATAACTGGCCACCATTTGATTAAATTTATGGGTAATCTTGATATATTAGGAGATAAAGAGAGAACTTAAATATAGAGAAATAGATATAAATAGCTAGGATATGGATAGTTCTAAAAATTTGTAGTAACCTAAGCTATAACTTCACGATTTAATTAGTTGTTTAGGTATTGTGAAAACGAATTCAGCGCTAATTAAAAAAGGGACTAATACTTTAGGAGAATATTTGGATACTTTATAAATAATTGTCACTATAATTGATCAGAGTCAACTCAAAGGGTAAAAACAAGTAACCTATAAGATGAATCCTAATCCCAACGCTTTAAATGATTGTATTGTCCTCATCATTATTTTCTTGCTTTATTTTCATTCTTTATATTCTCATCAAATAATTTATTTTATCTATTTTTCTCAAACTTTTAATTATTTAAATTAGTAAAAGTGTAACTTCTTTGTGGATTTGACACCCAGAATACTACAAGCAATTTATGACTGTGATCCTATACACTTACAGGAGCAATTAGGTTGCTGGCTATGGTCGATGGTTGTGGGAGGGATGAAAGGAATGAGTCTAGGCTAAGGTTTCCCTTTCTTCTAGTTAGTAATGTTTTGTTTCATATTAAATTTTTTAAAAAAATAATAATAAAAGGATCTGTCTTTTCATTTTCATGTTTAAAAAGGGCCAGCTTTATTAAGTCTAAATTATCATTTTCTATTCTAAAATAGCAGTATGACCCTGGCTATTTTTAGGCTTAAAAGGGCTGACCCAATAAGCTCGACCCTAATTGACAGCTTTACTTATTAATGAAAAAAAATTACTATCATTAATAATGAAACAAAGAGAATATAATATTTGAAGTTATTTGAATTTGAAATTACAAAATAATCATAATTTAAAATGGATTTGAATTTGAATCAAATTTAAATTCATAATTTTTTTTAAAGCCAAACAATAAATTTAGTTCAAATATAAATCCCTATAAATCCAAACACATGGTAACATGTGATAAATTTTCAAACATTTAATCATGGTAAAAATGTAAAGATGAATGCATTAATTTTTGAGATACCTTATAAATAAAATCAAAATAAATACTTTTTTTCAACTCTATAAATAGAACAACAAAAGTGTAAGTTATCTTTTAAAAATAATTTATAATTTTTCTATAAATTATTTTGTATAAAAATGCAGATAATTAATTATTTTTTTAATTTTATTTTTTCCCAATTTTCTCTAAGCAGAAACTAAAAAGTTGAGAGAAAATGATTTTAAAACTTTAAATTTCATTAGAAATTGTAAATAAAACAAAGAATATATGATTTTATTTGAGACTATTTTTATTTTATTACTCTAAGAACTAGCATTTTATAAAACTTGTTTTAAAAATAAAAAATAATAAAAATTAATTTTTTTATTTTTAGAATAATAATCTTTAAATACTTAAAAAATGTTTTCATTTTTTTTATTATTTAAAATAATATTTTATTTTTTATTTTTTAAAATAATTTTTAAAAATACTTTTTCAAACAGATTTTGTTTGTCTCCAACAGAACAGACAGGCCCCATGTTTTTCTCATTTTCTGCATTGCTGCCAGCTGTTCCTCACATTGTTGCCGGCTGTTTCCGTCATCATTCACTCAATTGAAAATTATGATAAGATTACGACCATCAGGGAAATAAGCACATGCTCTAATGTCTGAGCCAGTGTAACTGTTGACTCTTGTACTCACGCTTCCAAGTTTGAATAACGGAGAGTGAAAATTCTGATACACAGACAGACATGGAGCAAGCGGCAGGCGGAGGTGATCAAGCGCAATTGTAGTTAGCGTGTGTTGAATTTGCAGTTTGAGATATAGCCAATTAATGAATTACAGATCAGAGGAGGAGAGAGAAAGAAGGTTTAGAGATGCTGTACATGGCAATCAATGACCACAACTGGTCCGCTGCAAAAACATTCATCGATGCCCATCCTGGTTGCTTGAACGAACGAACAAGTCTCTGCTACGACAGGCGAAAAAGCTCTTCATGTGGTTGCAAAGTTCGGCCATGTGGACATCGTAAAGGAGTTGGTGAGATCAGCCCAGCCCGAGGATCTTGAAATAACCGATGCTCTTGGCCGTACTCCACTTGCAATTGCTGCTGTGTATTGTGGGCTCGTTCCAATTGTAACATGCTTGGTCCACAAAAATATCCGACTACTTGAAATTCACTTTGGAGAATGGCTTCCTGTTACGGAGGCTTTTCATAGTGGCCACAACCAATGGGACGCTATCTCTATTCTCTCACTGCTTTAATTTGCGTGTCTTGAAACCAGAGAATGGCCTTTCATCGGGTCCTACCCTTCTCGCAGAATGTTTCATCTCTGGAAATCTTGGTAACCTAACATAGCTTGCAACAAATTCTAGAGAGTTATCACGGAATGTTTCTTTTGATATTCCATCTCTTTCTATATGCTTAGATATTGCCTTGGATTTGCTTCGTCATTGCCCAGAGCTGCTTTTCGCTCCTGACCGGAGGTGGACCCCACCGGTTGTTCGAATAGTGTACAGGTTTTGTCAATATTCTCTCAACACGAGTCAACTTCGGTTCTGGAAGTGATGCCTCTATCACTGTTAGTACATGTTATATTATTGTTTTCAACTGCCTTATACTTCGTCCTACAATTTTCTACGTGTTGTTTGCACTTTTATTTATATGCTAGCCAAAATGCTTAATTATGATGACGATTGGGCATAGTTTCCTTACGGAGTGCCCGGCCTCATTCAAAATGTTTTATTTATTAGAATAAACCGACCAGTCCGGCCACCATCTCACAAAAGGCATTTAGAGAACTAGAACCCGTATCGTAGAAAATGTTATGGTTACTCGACCTAATTTTACTTATAGGCCCAGCGTTTTGGTGAATGGACCAACTGAGGGAATGGATCATGATGAAGTTACTAATAACCCATTGCATCTCAGCTCAAGGATCAGTCGAAGCACGCGGAAAGTACCGGATAATGTGGGTATATACTGTATGTAGCATGGATAAGGGGTTCAAAAGGGATGTGAAGAATTTAGTGAAGATACTCTCGAGCCTTTCTCTTTCTTTTCTTTTATTCTCCGTCAGTGGTTTTCTTTCTGATATTTTCGTCCTGGAAATGCTGTACTGAGACGTTCCTTTAAATGATAAATAATACTGTGACCGATGAGTAATTGCATTTCAGATTGTTTGATTGCAGTTCATATATAAGAAGAATAGGATAGGAATATCTCCATTCTAGCACTGAAGAAGCTCCAATCTTGCATGAAGCAATTCATAATCGTATTACTAGCTAGCTAAGATTACTTTCTCTTTCTCTATTTTAAGTCCTCAACCATATACTGTTCGAGCTATATGAGCCAAACGCCAAGGCCTTGTTATATTGCATAAAATCATATTATGTTGGAAAGCTATTTAACTTGTGTGTGCATGATATCTATTGAGATTAAAAAGAAAGCTTATCACTTATATTATCCAAGAAGCTGATGTCTGGCACAGAGACCGAATGAAAAAAATGCACTCTTGTTTATTTTCAAACTTAGCTCCTTATTACACTGGATCCATGGCCTATTTATACTAGAGCCATGGCCAAACGAAAACAGAAACGAAACAGCAGAATTAAAATGGGGGTTTCACAGGTTACAAATGGGTTTTGAATGCTTTTAAATGGGGAACGTTTCAGCAACTTCATCAGCTTTCATTTCTGCCGTTTTCCATTTCATCCTCCCCGAGGTCAATGGAACTCGCCCTCGAGTCAAATTCGGCATCATGATCAATGTAAGGAGATAGATCAGCAACATTGAAGGTGGCAGATACACCATAAGAACCAGGTAATTAAACCTTGTAAGCATTGTTGTTGATCTTTTGTACTATCTTGAATGGACTATTAGCTCTTAGGGACAACTTGGCGTTTGGCTGTTTAGGAAATCATTTCTTTCGTAAATGTATCCAAACCAAGTCTCCTATCTTAAAAATCTACTGTCTTCGATGCTTGTCACGTTGAGCCTTGTATCTCAAATTCTGCTTTTGGATTCGCTCGCGAACTTTCTCATACAACTTCTTAATTTCCTTAGCCTTTTGGTCAGCATCAGAGCTATATTGCTGCTTATCAAGTGAAGGGGTTAAGTTTAGTGGGCTAAGGGGACGAGAGCCATAAACAACTTCAAACGGACACTTCCCAGTTGCTTGGTTGACAGAGTTATTATAAGCAAACTCAACTTGAGCAAGAATGAGATCCCACTTCTTCAAATTCTTCCCCACGAAACTACGAAGAAGATTACCAAGAATCCTATTTATAGCTTCAGTTTGATCGTCTGTCTGGGGATTACTAGTGTTGCTAAACTGGAGCTTAGTTCCTATCTTCTTCCATAGCGTCCGCCAAAAGTGGCTGAGAAACTTCACATCATGGTTAGAAGTGATAGTTTTAGGAATGCCATGAAGACACACAATCTCTTTAAAGTACAAGTCTGCTACTTAAACAGCATTGTTGGTCTTTTGACGTGGAATGAAATGGGCCATTTTTGAGAAATGATCCACAATTATCATGATAGAATCTTTTTGGCTCTGAGTCCGTGGTAAACCCAGAACAAAATCCATAGTTATATCTTCTCAAGGTGCTTCTAGAATTGGCAGAGGCATGTATAATCCAGTATTTTGTCCCTTGGATTTAGCTAAGTGACAAATTCTACATCTTTGTATATGCCTATTGACATCCTGTTCAAGTCAAGGCTAGTAAAAGTTCTCCTTTACTAGGTCAACTATTTTATCTCGTCCAAAATATCCAGCTAATCCACCGTCATGTGCTTCCCAAATTATGGCTTCTCTCAAGAAACCTTATGGAATACAGAGGGTTTTGGCTAGAAATAAAAACCCATCGTGTCTGTAGAACTAGTAGAAAGGTTGATTTACAGTTGCTTCCTACACTCCTCTGAAATCAGGATCATCCTGATACAACTCTTTGACAAGGTCAAATCCAACAACCTTAGTTTGCAGTGTTGTAAGTAGCACATGGCGATGATTAAGGGCATCAGCTATGGAGTTTAGAGTTCTAGCCTTATGTTTGATAAGGAATGTATAAGACTATAAGAGTTCACTCCAACGGGCATGTCTATGGCTGATCTTCTACTGGGAATTCAAATACTTGAGAGCCTCATGATTAGAAAAAAGTATGAACTATTTATTCAGGAGATAATGACTCCAATGTTGGAGAGCTCGAACAATGGCATATAATTCCTTGTCATAGGTAGAATATCTAAGCTTGGTATTATTGAGCTTCTCACTAAAAATGGCAATGGGATGGCCCTCCTGGCTTAAGACAGCACTAATGCTGGTGTTAGAAGCATCACAGCTAACTTCAAATACTTGGTCAAAGTTAGGAAGAGCTAGGACTGGAGCTTCAATCAACTTCTTCTTAAGCTCCTTAAAGCTTTTCTGAGCTTGCTCTGTCCACTGAAACTTCTCTCCTTTAGTGCAATCTGTAAGTAGTGCAGTAATTGAGCTAAAATTATGGATGAACCTCCTGTAGAAAGAAGCTAGTCCATGGAATCTTCGAATCTCCTAGATAGAATTTGGAATTGGCTAGCTGTCAATGGTTGCAACTTTGCTTGGATCAACACGAACACCCTCTGTGGTAATGATGTAACCCAAGAACACAACTTCGCTGGTGAGGAAGGTGCACTTCTTGAGATTTGCATAAAGCTTTTGTTCACGCAAGGCTTGCAAAACTTGCTGCAAGTGATCTAAATGCTTCTCTTGATTCTTACTATAAATAAGAATATCGTCAAAGTACACAACAACAAATTTACTAATGAAGGGTCTCAATACCTAATTCATCAGGAGCATAAATATGCTAGGGGCATTTGTTTACCCAAAAGGCATCACATTCCACTCATATAAGCCATCTCTGGTCTTGAAAGCGGTCTTCCACTTATCTCCTGGCCGAATTCTAATTTGATGGTACCCATTCGAAGGTCAATTTTGGAGAAAGTAGTGGCACCATGCAATTGATCTAGCATATCATCAAGCTGAGGTATCAGAAATTGATACTTAATAGTGATCTTGTTAACGGCTCGACAATCAATGCACATTCTCTAACTCCCATCCTTCTTAGGTACTAGAAGAATAGGTACAGCACAAGGGCTAACACTTTCTCGAACCAACCCTTTCTTCAACAACTCTTCAACTTGCCGTTGGACTTTGACATGCTCCTGGGCACTCATTCTGTAAGCAGGCTTATTAGGAATGACTGCTCCTGGAATGAAGTTAATGGCGTGCTGTATATCTCGCATAGGAGGCAACCCTGGTGGTATCTCATTAGATATTACATCTAGAAATTCTGACAATAGCAGAATGACTCCTAATAGATTGGTTGACTCGTCGTTTACCTCAAGCACCCATATAAAGCTCATCATTTGGGCTTTAAATTTCAACACCTTGAGTTCCTCCTTAGTTATCAAAGATACTAATGGCTTAGAGGCACTAGATTCTCTTGAAGATTGGCTAATCTTGTTGGGTGGTAAAGGTGCTAGTATGAACCTGACACCATCTTTCGTAAAAGAATAGTATGTCAGTCAAATTGCAATGGCCTCCCCAAGAGAAGGTGGCATGCATCCATGGGAATAACATCACATAAAACTTCATCATAATATTGATTCCTAATAGAAAAGGTCACAAGGCATTGTTTAGAAACTTTTACCTCATTCCTTTTGTTGAGCCAATGAAGCTTGTAAGGTTGTGGATGATCTTGTGTTGGCAACTTCAATTTCTCCACCATGTAGTTAGATACTACATTTTCACAGCTTTCACTGTCAATGATGACAATACAAACTTTCCTTAGGTTGTGTAACGAGTGTGAAAAATGTTGCGTCGTAGCCAAGGTTCTTCTTTGACTACTATTGTATGCAAACTTTATCTAAGCACCAATACTTTCCCCTGATTAGCAGGTGTGACCTCCTCGTCATATACAGGATTAGTGCCATAGAACTCAGCGTCCTCCTCGTCTTCTACAAGTGCTTCATACACTGGTCCTTCCCTAACAGTGACAACCCTTCGAGTAGGACAATTCGCATTAATGTGGCCAAATCCTTAGTATTTAAAGCATTTGATTGCTTTAGAGCTAGATTCCTTGGCAGCATTGGATAGTGGTTTGCACATAGTAGTAGATTGCGGCTTGCTTGAGGAGTTGGTCTGCTGAAATTCCACCTTATGGCCTTTTGAATAACCCCTAGAGGACGAAGGCTGGAAAGTAGATCTCTTGGGCGTCCGTTTCTCAACACGCATGGCTAGACAGATGACATCATCTAAGGTCTAATATTGCTGAAGCTGGACTAGACGACTGATATCTGTGTTTAAGCCTACAAGGTACCGAGCTATTATTTGCTCCTCCTTCTCCTGAATATCACACTTCATCATGAATTGTTCAAACTCTCTAGTATATTCTTCTACAGATAAAGATCTCTGTTTAAGATTTTGCAACTGGATAAAATTATCTTGGTAGTAATAATCTGGCAGAAATTTCCTGATGAGCTGGCATTTCATTTTCTCCCAAGTCTCAATCTTGCGCTTTCCCTCACATTCCCGCTTCCGTCTGAGGTTTTCCCACCAAATAGAAGCATGTTTCTTAAGTTTAAGGGCAACAATTTTAATTTTCTGTGCATCTAGAATCTCCTTGTATTCAAATACTCTTTCAACAATTTGTAGCCAATCTACAAACTCGTCTGGCTGAAGTCTTCCCTCAAATTCAGGAATGTCTACCTTGATGTCATTAGGGCAGAATTGTTGTTATTGTGGATGGTGACGGTTGTCAGTGGATGACGACCTACTGTTTCCCGAATCTCCCTCTAAGTTTTCTCTGTTGTTATTTAACAGAGTTTGCTGCAATTCCACAGTAGCTTCCAACTCTCGTATCTTATGTCTCATCTCTTCTATCTCAACCTCGTGCACATGCTTGTGTCTTGGAGGCATTTTGGATAGGTGTCAAGGCTAGGGATATTGGAAAGATTAGGGTGCAGATGAAAACGTTGAAAGGATATAGGGGCAAAATGGGATTTTTGGAAAGTATATGGGCAAAATGAGAATTTTAGACAGTCTAAGGGTAAAAATGGGGATTTTGGAAGTATGGGAGGGTCAAACTATATTTTATGGAAAATATAGGGGGTCAAAAATGGAATTTAGGTAAAATTAAGGGGCAAAAATGTAATTTTAAGAAAGTTTAGGGGTCAACAAGGAATTTCAAAACTTTTGGGGGTCAATATGAAATTTCATAAACTTAAGGGGTCAACATATAATTACCAAAAGATTTGGGGTAAAAATATAATTATGAAAATAAGGCTGACTAGGTTTAGTGACGTGGCTACAATGACACGTGGCAGAGACTATTGGGTTGACCTATCGTTGACCGGTCAGAACAATGACGTGGCTGATGACGTCAGCGTCTTCAACCTTTGGGTGGCGCGTGACGGCACGTGGACCGGCGACGAGGTGTGTGGACTTCCGGCAGTGGCGCGTGACAACGAGTGTGTGGTTTTCCAGTGATGGGGAACCTCTTATTCCACATTTTCGGACCTCCTGAGCACGATGGTGATGTTAGTTTTTTAAGAAAATGATTGGATTGCAAAACGCGAAGACGTCAGGGACTCCTCCACTGAATCTCTCTCTTCTCCGGCGTATTTTTTCAATTGTAACTCACTCTCTCGCTCTCTGGACCTGCTCTGATACTAAAATGGCACAGAGATCGAATGGAAAAAATGCACTCTTGTTTATTTTCAAACTTAGCTCCTTATTACACTGGATCCATGGCCTATTTATACTAGAATCATGGCCAAACGAAGACAGAAACAAAACAGCAGAATTAAAATGGGGGTTTCACAGGTTACAAATGGGTTTTGAATGCTTTTAAATAAGGAACGTTTCAGCAACTTCATTAGCTTCCATTCCTGCCATTTTCTATTTCAATGTCTCCATTTCTTTGATCACATTTTGGGTGGAAGATACCAAAACACCATCAACTACTGCCACTGAGCAGTCTTGTGTAAACATGAAACGAGAAAGCGAGAGTAACGGGGCCCGAGGTACTATATATATTCTCTATCCCTAGGTACTATATATATTCTCTATCCCTCGTTAATTAGAAGATGAAATCAAGTAGTATGACAAATAGAACAAAATGTAGATTAAAAGATGTAACTTTTTTATTTTTTTATCATGCATAAAAATCTGGTTTTTTAAAATGTATAATTTGAAATTTAATTTGTGTAAGGTAGCTTAATGATCCGCATAATGAAAAGTCCAGCTCAAGTTATGTATGAGATGCTAAATGTTGGTATTTAAGTCGAACCTAGCTAGCTTTGTCCTAAAAAAATTATTGAAAAAATGACAATAAAATCCTCTCGAATTATATAAATGACACTCTAGTCTCTTAAAATACTATAATTCTATTGAAGTCCTTAGAAGTTTTGGTATCGATAAATTTTAAAATAAAAAGACTATTTTATCTTTATTAAAAATAATAAATCTCAATCACAATTTTTGCTCAATTTTTGTTATGCGAATTTTAAAATATCAAGGAATAATAACTTTTATTATGTGAATGGAAATAATTGAACAAAAAAATAGAACTTGTCAAGTGTAATTTTTATCTCAAAATAACAAGCCCCAATCATAATTTTTGTTTAAAGAATAATAATTTTTATTCAAAGAATCATAAAAATTAAATAAGAAATCATAACTTGTCAATAAGGATAAAATGATCTTTTCAATTTAAAATTTATTGACACAGAAGTTCTTAAATATTTCAGTGGAATTATGATATTTCTAGAAACTAAATTATTATTTATATAATTTGAGAAGATTTTATTCTCATTTTTTTTTTAAATTATTAGACCTATACATAACAAAAAGAACAAGCATATGCACGCAGATCCTCTGTGTGCTTGTGCGTGTAATCCTTTGAAATGATTAGACTGTAACTAAATTCCATCTCAGCAGGGTTAAATCTACTGCACTTGCTCATCTCCCACATCTATAATTTGTCAGGTATGTATGCGAAAAAGTTCCCCAAGCTTGAATATCCGTTTCTTTTATTGTTTTGATCTCATGATTAAGATAATAAAACTATAACATTAAGTTGTATTTAGCCGACAAACAATTGCCCAGGAATGAAGGAAATCCATAAGATGAAGCTGCAACATGAACAAGCGGCTGAAATTTTGAACTTCGTTTGTGAGAATCTAAAATTTCTGGATCAGAAGAAAAATAGCCAAATTGCAGTAGCTCTGAGAGTTGCAGCTCAGGATGGGCAAGCTGAGTTTTTGTTACGAGTATTGAAATCAAACCCAGAACTAATCTCGCTGGTCACATTTTCTTCTCTAGTATTTTATATCGTCAAGCTGAGATTTTCAACCTCCTCTATGGGTTTCGATTTAGGAATTTAGTATCATCACTCGTTTTCTCCCCTGACAATAATACTTTGCTGCACGTGGCAGCCATGTTAGCTCCTGCTTCAAGACTCAATCACATATCCGGTGCTACTTTGCGATTGCAAAGAGAAATGCAGTGGTTCAAGGTTAGAAGTGAAATATAATTAAATGCTTTTGAGGATTTTCTAATGATTTTGTTGGCCTAGATATAACAAACATATACACACGTTTATACTTTATATATTGGTAAAAAGATATGATAAATCAAAGATTTTAATTAGATGCAATAGATGAGAATTGTTTTTAACATAGGTTGTAGAGAGTGTGATGGATCCTGGAAATAGGCTTCGTCATAATGTTAATGGATTGACTCCTCTGGACTATTTCAAAATAAGCCACGAAGAACTGAGGAATAAAGGGGAGAAATGGATGAAAGTTACTGCATCTTCTTGCTCAGTTGTTGGTGCTCTCATCACGACCGTCATGTTTGCTGCAGTTTATACAGTTCCAGGAGGATATGATCAATCTTCTGGGTACCCAATTTTCGTGAAAGAAAAGCTGTTCAAAATTTTCTTAATTTCAGATGCATTGTCATTGTTTGCTTCTATCACTTCTATGCTCACATTTTTAGGAATCCTTACGTCACGCTATACAGAAGAAGACTTCCTTCACTCCTTGCCTAAAAAGCTGATCATGGGCCTTTCTACACTTTTTTTCTCCATTGCAACTATGTTGATTGCATTTTCTGCAACAATGATTATCATGTTGGAGCATAACTCATCCCGTTTAGGAGCTTTTTTTCCTGTTATTATGCTTACTAGTGTTCAAGTAGTCCTTTTTGTGTTATTACAATTCCCTCTCCTTGTCGAAATAATTACGTCTACTTATGGTCGCGGCATTTTAAACAAGAAGGTGCAGAAGTGGCCATGAATATTGTGTGCGTAATCCACATCTTACAGCCATATGTATTTTCTTTCTTTTTCTTTTTTATTGGTGTGAAATACTGTATGTACTAATTTTCTATTGAATAGAAAATTTCCCTCTTGAATCGTAGACGTGTGTAAACCAGTTGCTTTTATTTTAAGACCAACCAAGCGCATAGGTTTGGAGATTTGTGTCATAACCTTTTCATATTAAGTTGAAAGATAATCTTTTGATCTTATTTATAAGATGAAAAAAGGAAATTAATTTTAATTTTATTTATAAGACAATTCATTATTTTTTATATTTATTTTTACTTTTATACCTTTATTAATACTAGAAAAAAATTATTAAAAAAAGTTCTTTTTATCTTTATTAAAAGATATATACAGGTAATAAAGGCTAAAAAGAGTATATATATATATACATATTCATCTGCTTATGCCTAATTAGTTAGTTTTAAAGTAGTTATATACTTACATATATAGTTGTTTATCACTGCCGACAACATTAAAGACAGCTCACCTCACATGCATATCAACACTACTAGTGTGGTGATTATTGCTAATGAAAATTTCAATGAGCTTCTCCACAAAGTATTTATGTGCACATCACCTAATGCCAAGACTTTTTTTTTTTTTTTGGATAGATTAAAGGTATCACTAACCCATAGAAATTCAAAAGGATTGGGAAGGCTTTGGCCGTAAACTAAAATGCGAATGAAATAAATATTTCAAAAAATTATCATTTTATTAAAATTTATAAATAAAAATATTATTTTAAACAAACCAGTGAGTCAATATATTTGGTAAAATGAAGAAGGGACACCAGCAAAAGAACGATTTGAAGAGGAAGGAGAAACAGGAGCTGAAGAATTTGGAATAATAGAAATAGCAGAAGTAAAGGAGGAGGATTGAATGATAAAAGGATCAAAATAATCAAGGGGAGATGTAGATTGTGGCTAAGGAAAGTTAGCAGAAGGAGAAGAAGTGAAAGATGGAGAAAAAGGAAATTCAACTTCATAGAAAATGACATGCTCACTAATAAAAATATCGTGAAAATGTAAATCAAGACATACAAAAGTTTTGGCACCAAGGTGAAAACTAAAAAAAATACATTTCCTAGCTCAATGATCAAATTTAGTATGATGAGAAACAGAAGTGAAAGCAAAACAAAGAGAACTAAGGACACAAAAATTAGAAAAATCAGGGAATACGTTGTGAAGGAGTTCATAAGGTGTTTGCTGTTGCAAAATAGGGGTGGGACAACGATTAATGATGTGAACATGTAAAATAGCATAAGACCAATAAGCTAAAGATAAATGACTTTGAAACAATAAAGCTCAAGCAACACGATTTTGTTCAGGTATTTTAGCACAAGTTATTTGATGAAAAATGCCTTTTGAATCAAAGAATGAATGCATGAGGAATTTAGGACCATTGTCCAAGTAAATGATTTTTACAGGAAAAGAAAATTGATTTTCTTGAAATAGAATAAGGCATTCCAAATGAGTTCCAGTGTCAGATTTTAATTTCATCAAAATGACCTAAGTAAAGCGAGAGTAATAATTGACAATAGTTAAAAAATAATGATGGCCATGAACAGAAGCGTTATTAAATGGACTCCAGATATCAATATATAAAAGTTCAAGAGGAAGAGTAGTATGAGAAACACTAACAAGAAATGGCAATTTTCTTTGTTTGGCAAAATGACAAACATTGCAATTTTTATTTAAGGTAGGTTTACAAGTGATTGAAAATGATTTCTGACCTAGAATACTAATAGCAATAGAGGAGTCATGTCCAAATCTAAGATGCCACAAATCAAAAAAAAGATACAAATTTAGAATGTAAAGTAATAGGAGAAACTGAAGAAGGTGAGAACCTACTTACATCATCTTGAAGAACATAAAGACCATTATGAACCTCAGCTATACCAATCATCTTTCAAGAGTCTAGGGCTTAAATGAAACAATGAGTGACAATGAGGATTAAGAAACAATGAAGTTGAAAACTAATTAAGTTTAGAAACAAAAATACAACGATAGTCAATTTGAGGAATAAACAAAACATTAGTAAGACAAAAATTAAAAGAAAGATAAATGGTTCCAAAATGATGAGCTTGAACAACATAATCATTAGGTAACTAAAAAAAATGGGATAAATAGAAACTAACTCAGAGAAACAATCAATATAAGAATATATATGATCGATTGCGCCACTATCAATGAACCAAGCAAATGAAAGACATTTAAAGGAAAGTATGTGAGATATACCTGATATTAAAGATGCATTAAAAGAAGGAGAGGAAGTCACAGGATTAACTTATGCCAAAGGAGTTAACGAAATAGCAGGTGTAGGGGCTTGCACTAAAGCAAGAAGCTTATTGTATTGACCTTGAGTGAATGGCAAAGAGGCAGAAGAAGAAGAAGAAGATGAAGACTAAGCATTTCTATTAGTAGGCACAAAAGCATCCAGAGTAGTCATAATGGTGGAAGGCAGAATGATGGGATCAAGTTCCATAAGGTTCCAGAAGCACCAAATAAAGCAGAGAGGGAAAACAATAAAAAAGAAATTTCACTGGCTCTGGTACCATAATACAATTTGTAAAACTAGTGACTTATCTTATTAATTTCAATATGAGATATATTTATACAAAGAAAAAAGATTTATTAGAGAATAAAATAAAGATCTATCAAAGAATAAAATAATAACAAAAAATAAAATAGTTATAACCACTCTAACTATAATTATATAAAATAATATATATAATAAAAAAATTTAATATTGCCCTATATTATATTTTATATTTTAATCTCCATCTCAACCAATCACAATATTCCATTCAATTTTTAATATAAAAAGAAATTAATAAATTTCATATTGAATATTTTAATTTTATCTCATATTTAGGACCAAAAAAAAATTTAAATTTTATCTTATCTTTTATCAGAAGGAGAAATATGATCTTTCTCTTTTCTTACCTCTTTGTCCTTTAGATTAGTATTTTTTTTTTACCAACATCCTTTAGATTATTTTACTACTCATGAATTGTAAATTCTAGTTTTTTTAATGACATTATTATTTTTTATTTAAAAAAAACAGGGAGAGAGTATGTCAAATGGATCAGGAATGATTTCCCTACTCATCTCATAAAATAATTTTAATAACTTTTTTATTTTTAATTTAATCTAGATTTAATTTAGAAGTTCTAATTTAATATTAAAATTTTTATAATTTAATATTTTAAATTTTTCAGATGTACTCTATACAGTTCAAATATTATATCTGAA
The DNA here is from genome assembly GCF_029017545.1 of Prosopis cineraria. NCBI lineage: Eukaryota > Viridiplantae > Streptophyta > Magnoliopsida > Fabales > Fabaceae > Prosopis > Prosopis cineraria. Next base: position 37,295,381 of record NW_026555341.1, on the reverse strand, counting down.
CTATGTAAAGTACATATAGATAATCAATATATATCAATTATAAAAATTTAAATATTAAATTAAATTTTCTAAATTAAAATTATTTTATAATTTTTATAAATTTTTATTTTAATAAATTAATATAAAATAATGTTTTAAATCTTGACTGTCCAGATTTTCAGATCTCATCTCTTGGATCAGTTTATTGATCATACAGATAGTTACATTGACACGTGATTTTTTGAAGCTTAACTTATTATTCTACTTCTTCACTATCTACAATCATTAATTTTTTCCCAACGGGCATGAGCTCGCAAAACGTAGGATCAGTTTTAATTGGATTATACAAAGTTTTTTATTTTTTATTTAATAGGATCACATTTGAGGGTATCGTAGTCTTTCAAGTATTTTATACATTCCTTTCCAATTTATTCCTTCATTCCAAACTAGAGAAAGGTGGTAGTTTTCAAATTTCCTTTCCATTACACACAAATCATAATCTGCGTCTCCCTCTACCTTCTTCTTGAAATATGCTCCCTCTATTTATTATTTCTCTGGTTTTATTTATAAATTAATTATAACATATTTTACCTCAATAAAAAATTTAAAATTAATTAATTATGTATAAAAATTTAATAAGATCTTGGTTTTGTTCCCATGCATATATTTAACATCTCTCACTCTTTAACATTTAAGGGAGTATTAAAAAAAAGTACTCTCTTCATTTTAAATTATAAAACACTTTTAGATAAAATTTTATATATCAATAAACCTTATTAAATACATTTAACAATCTTATCTTTTCAAAATAAAAATATAAATTTTTAATAAATACCCATCATTTAATATATTGAAAAGAGAAGGGATGAAAATTAATTATAAAGAGAGAAAGAATAATATTAAAATTGATGCATTTAATAAAATTTTAATTTATTTAAAGTATTTTATATTTTAAAATAAAAAAATTTAAAAGTGTTCAATAATTTAAGATAAAAGAAGTATAATAAAAAAGTTAATAATGTGACTGAAAATTAACTAATTGAGTATAATATTTGGATTTTGATATTTAAGATCCCAGCAACCGTCGCATGATTGATTGTCACTCTGATTACCATTGAAAGCTTTAATTTTCACCCTCACCTTCACCATTAAAGTTAGTCCACGAAAAAAGAAGATACATATACTGTTGTGTACAACTCTGTTAAAAATTAGAAGGTTAACTGATTTACATTTCATAAGCTAGTTAATAATATTTAAAAATTTATTTTATATTTATTTTTATTTAGCAGGTCACATATTAATTAATTGACAACATTATTAATAATCCCCTAATAAAATATATTTTTAAAAAATATTAAATATATTTTTGGAAGGAGTAATGTTCAGACTTTTTTTCGTTCAAAGGGGGCTTTTCTCTTTAAACACTCCCTCTGATTCAATGTTTTTAAAACCGGACCGGATATTGAACCGGAGAGGACAGCGGTCCGTGGTTCGCATGGTCCAACCGGGTTGGACCAATGGTCGAACCGGTAACGTCATAATTAAATTTAAAAATTATATATCTATAAAATAATATAAACAAAACATCAAATAATTAAAATATCAAGATAAATAGTCAACTTCAACTTCAACATATGACAAAATAACAACTAACAAGGCAATACAACACAACACACCAACAATTTAAACAAGCATAACATCATATTTATCTATTCATGACTTATCAAAGATTGGTGGATCCTGATTAAGCCAAGCATGAGTTTCCCGTAAATCATCATAACTATAAGTTTCAACATCTTCTTGGGCAAAAGATCTCAAATCAAGTCCTTCTATGATTGAACATCCACCCCCAGACGGAACCTCATTGCCTCCTCCTTCATTATTACCTTTATTAAATAATGTAACAAATCAAATATTAAAATTAATAAGTAACACATATTATAAGAAAAAAATAACATGACTAAATACTAAAAAATTTCAAAGATCAAACCTTCATCTTGATTGATAGAAACTTGTGGAATTATTGTATCATCATAAAGCATAGCTTCTTCCATCTCATCATAATTAAGGGTGGGAGAATCTTCATCTTCCATGATCCAATACTCAATGTCACCAATACTTTTATAATCAATAGGATCAAAAGATCTTTTCTTGTTATAAACTCTAAAACACATAACCAAAGTATTAAAATTTTAGAAGTTAACTTACAATTAAACTCATGTTAAACAAAGTTTAGCTATAATTAAATGATATACCTATTTCTCAAATGAAGGTTGTAATGAATAAACACAAGATCATTTAACCTTTTATGCTCCAACCTATTCCTTTTTTTAGAGTGTATTCTTTCAAAAACACTCCAATTTCTTTCACAACCAGATGAAGATGAAGTTTGGCTTAAGAGTCTCATTGCCAATTTTTTAACATTTGGTGTACTATCACTAAACATTTTCCACCATTCATCTGCAAAATTTAGCATCAAAGATAAACACAAGTAAGAACTATAAAAACTAAAAACTATTAAAGTTAAATGAAAAAAGCATTAAAATTTACTTGGCCGCAATGAGTTTATAGATGAAATGGCCAAGGAACGACCGAAGCTGTCAACTCTATCTTGATACAACAAACTTTCTTGCACAAACTTGGTTTTGTTAGAAGTGATTGTCTTATCCAAAACATCAAGAAATCCAGCCATAACCTCTGGCTTTTTAGAAAAGCTCTGCTTATCATAAAAGAACACAGGATTTAGGAAATAAGCTGCTGCATGAAGCTTCTGACGAAGTTGAGAATCCCACCTTTTCTTGATAATCCTTGTGTAAGGCTTATACAAGGGCTTTTTATTCATTAATATATTCTTGATAGTTTTTCTTGCCCTGTACATGCCATCATATACATACCCAAGTGAAGGCCTCTCATCAGCATCAACAATCCTCAACAATCGAATAAGTGGTGAAACAATTTGGACTACAATTTTACAATCATTCCAAAATTGATTGTCTAGCACTATTAAAGTCACATCCTTTGCCTTTTCTCATTTTGAGTATCTAGAATCTAAAAATACTTTGCTAGTTACCAAGGCTTGCAAATCATGTTTATGCTCATGAATACTTTTCAATGCAATAAAAGTGGTAGCAAATCGTGTCACCCCAGGGCGAATAATTTCAGTCCAACCTTCTCTTTTTCTCAGCCAAGCAAGCAAAAAGGCATGATTATAAACAAACTTTGTCACCATAGATGCACGTGTTGCCAAGCCAATCACAATATCCATTTTATCGATATCTCCTAAAATCAAGTTCAAACAATGTGCAGCACAAGAAGACCAAAAAATAGAAGGAAATTTATCACATAATAACCGCCCAGTAGCTTTATAATTAGCTGCATTATCAGTTACCAAGTGCACAACATTTGTGACTCCAACAAAGTCAACCATTTCAGTGAATAAGTTGCACAAATTTTGGGCATCCTTGACTATGTTTGATGTATCAACAGATTTAATAAAAACAATTCCCCTAGGAGAATAGACAAGAAAGTTAATCAATTGCCTATTTACTTGATCTTGCCAACCATCGGCCATGATTGTACAACCAGTATCATCCCAAAAGTTTCTAAAACTATCAACCATTAATTGAACTTCCTTTTTAGTATCAATCATGGCATGATAACTTGGCCCTTTATAACCAGGGTCAATAGCTGTAAACGCATCAATCATAGGTTGAAAGAATGCTGAATTGACAACATTCAATGGGATACAACAATCATACATCCACTTAGCAAAAGCCATGTCTGCCTTACGTATAGGTTCTTTACCTGCAAGCGCACTTCGTATCCCTGGCTGTGCTCCTGGGGTTGTTCTTGGTGCAAAATATTTGTCAATAGGAGCCTTTCTTTTTCCAAGTTGCGTTTGACTTTGTGATTGAATTTCCTTGAGAGTTTGAGATTGAGGAGTAGAAATTTCTTCTGAATTTCCATCATGACTTTCTAATGGTGTGACATTAGGGCCATATGGATTGTCCTCTTCATAACTATCTTGCCTTTTGCCTTTATTCTCCCTAATCTCCTTTAAATTTTCTTCAAGTCGGTAGCGAACATCAGCAGGCACCTTTTTGCAACTTATTGCATCCCCTTTCTTTCCAGCAAGATGTTGTTTCATTCTATGAATCCCTCCACCAGCAAATTCTTTTGCACAGTACAAACATTTTAGGCGAATTTTGCCATCTAGGAGCTTGACCTCAGCACAATGCTCCCATGTAGGATCTGTCTTTGATCTAACAGATTGTGTTGATGTAGTAGTTGAAGCATTTTCAGATGTCATTTTCTACAAGGCAAAATTTAGATTTGTCATTAAAAGACCTAATCAATTCAGTAAAGTCACAGCTCTGGAAAAAATAAAAAATTCAGTGAAGTCATAGTGGGAAGCTTGAAATCGAAGCTCAAAGAAAATGTGTCTGTGGCTCTGTGCTGACTGCTGAGTATATTCCCGCTGCATTAGGGAATTGCATGCGGACAGATGTTAGCTTAATAAAACATGCTGCTTTAACAAATTAGCAACAAGAGATGCTATTTAAATAACAATGAAATTTCACCATAATCAATTGGAGAAGTAAGAAGCAAACAACAACATAACTCAATCCAGTTTCAATCCAAGTTACTCCCGGTTTTCCAATTGATAACAGCAAGGGTCAAGAATTATATAGAAACCAAGAGAAAATGAAATGGGGGGTCTTTAATTTTTTTTTAAGAAGCCGAAGTAACCAAGGGAAAGATTATAAGTGAAGGATAATTCAATTCACTTAGACCACATGTAAATCGAAGTTGAAGAAGAAAATAGCTTTCATTACCCATGGCAAAACATCCCGTGAGAGCCCAAAAAATAGCGGATAAAATCAATTTCGATACAAAACGAAATCTTCCAACTCTTTCAATCTCTTCAGCTTCCATAATACTGGAAATTCCTGTTAAATCTCTTTCAATCCTTAAGAAGTCAATGCACACACAGACACACTCACAAAACCGCAAATAATCAAAAATGGAGAAACAAAATAAACAGATAAAAATTAAAGAAAAGTACTCAGCAGTCAGCACAGAAACCTCAATCAAATCCCAAATTAGAAATTTACCAGATGCGCCGACCGTGAGTCCGTGACTTCACAGTTCGCAGCTCTGAATTGAAACCGTGAAACCGAGAACTGAAACAAGAAGCCAAACCAGATGTGGCGATCGTGAAAGTGATCTGAAAGTCTAAACAAGAAGCCAGAAAATCGGTACCGAACTGTGACTTTGTAGCTCAAAGAGACGAGAGATCTGAAACCGTGACTAACTTGCGAGCTGCAATCTAAGAGGTGAGCGTGCGTGCGGTGCCGGTATCCCTCTATCTGCGACTCTGTGGTTTGTTCTGCATTCTTTCTAAAATATATGGGGCAAAAAAAAATAGAACCGTTCAGCTTTTAAAAACCGGACCCGGTTCGCGGCCCAACTCCGGTTCGCGGCCCAACTGACAGTTTTGGCCGGCTCAACTCGGCTCAACCTCTCACACGGTTTTTCCCTTCTGGCCGAGCCGGAATGTGGACCGGCCGACGGTCGGACCGGTCCGACCGTCTGGTCCGGTCCGGCTTTAAAATCATTGCTCTGATCTTCTAATGGTTGACGCAATACAAAAAGTCTTGGACAACGGGAGTGTCATTCCCAGAGATACCCTGCTTTTGATCCCAAAAGGTGCTATCAAGTTGGCTTGGCCACCCATTTATGCCACGTGACCTTTTGAAAAGTTCACAGGACACGTGTCTTTCGACCCAACCAAAAAGAACCAAGCAGGCTCCCTACGCTTCGGTTCGGATCCTATCAGTATCCACCCTTCTCAGCATCCCTCAGCGATAAAGAGATCCAAGCCCTTCAATCCAAATTCAATGTCTTATAATTTACCATATCATCTTATATTAAAATAATTTAATTTTTTAAAAATAATTTTCCACACTTTATTTCACCACTTTAGATTTTTTTTATCATATTCATACTGATTTTTTATTTTTTAATTTCAAAAATTGATCTAAAAAATTCCTTGCAATTTTTTTTTAAAAAAATTTGTTAAATAAGTTAGGCCAGATTTTGGATGTGTCTGCAAGCCTATCTTATAGATTGGTTCTTGTAAATAAAAAATTACCTTGCAGATTTTTTAAAAATAGATTTTTGTTTAATAAGTCAAGCCAAAATTTGAATAAGTTAAATGATAGATTTCTACAAACCTACCTTATACATTGGTCCATGTAAGTTTAAAATTTTTTGGACTTACAGGGACCAATCTGTAAGGTAGGCTTATTGAGATCTATAATCTAGCTTATCCAAATTCTAGCCTAACCTATGTAACAAAAATTTGGCTTAAAAAATTTTGCAAAGTAATTCTTTAGATCAAGTTTTGAAAATAAAAAATGAAACAAAATTAGCATGAATCATAATAATAAAGAATATAGCTAAGGTGGTGGAATAAAGTGTGAAAAATTATTTTTTAAAATTAAATTATTTTAATATGAGATGATGTGGCAAATTATAAGATCATTGATTTGTATTGAAGGGGTTGGATATGACGCTGAGGGACGCTGAGAACGGTAGAATCTGAGAGGATCCATTTCCAGCTCCCTACAGTTCCAGGTTCTTGGAGCCGCACTATGTCTTGTCTTCCTCCCTCCCTCATCACGCGGGGCCCAGTTCAAGCTGTCGTTTTAAAACGTGAATCCTCAGGAAGATAAGCCATTGACACACCGTTCCGGAGTTTCTGTCACGGAAAGAAAGTTGCATAGCCAAGTTCATCTGATAAGTTGCACAGCCCACTATGCAGAAGAAGAATTCCTCTACTCCTTACCTACCAAATTGATCATAGGCCTTTCTTCACTTTTTCTCTCCACTGTAACTATGCTAGTCGCCTTTTGTGCAACAATAATAATCGTGATGTTGCAGCATGCCTCATCACATTCATGGGCTTATCTTCTTGTCATTATGCTCGCTAGTGTTCTAGTAATCCTCTTTGTATTTTTACAGTTCCCTCTCCTGATTGAAATAATTTCTTCTACTTATGGTCGTGGCATCTTCAAGAGGGAGGGCAAGAAGTGGCCTTCAATTGTGTGTGTAATATAATTGATACATCTCATTACTGTATGTTTTTTATATTGAATAAGAAGTTCCCTCTTGAATCTTGATAATGTAATAAACCAATGGCTTTTATTTTCAGCCTATAAGTGCATCAGTTTGAGATGTGTGTATCAACGTGATCGCGCAGATCTTGGGCTCACACTATTTTTATTTACTCTTGATTGGCCACATGAGGTGCATGCTGAGCTGCACTTACATGTATTCGGCTTTGAAATTAAATTCTAGACACAAGTGCCTATTTTAATAATTTCTTTTTTATATTTTAATTTTAGCCAACGTTACACGAACATATGGAACTGCACAAGCCAAAAATAATTAAGGAATCGTTCAATCCTGAAAAGAGTGGAGAATTTTTAAAACATTTCTGGCTCTTCATTTTAATGTGAGTCAATTTGCAATTACCTTGCTTGTTGAATCTTTTTTTATGCGTGGCAGGGTTAGACTTGATCAAAGTCACCATTAAAATTAAAAAAAGAAGATAATGATTTCACTATATGGAACAAAGTCAAAAATTTCATCGCCACTTGCTAGTTATTTGTAGGGAAAAAATTAAAAGAACTATAAATGTCTCTCTTCCATTGAGAAAAACAACAATTAAAAATGACTAATTCCCTCTACTAGAACTATTTAAAGAAGAGAAGGTAACATATTTTCTTGGTCAAATAAAGCACCGATATACACGTTGTGTTGCTAGTTCTGCATCAGGATCGGAGCCCGCTTCCGGGAATTACACAGATGACAAAAGAAGCATAAATATGTAAAAATCGAACCAACATTATATCAATCATATGCCTTCCTTTGTTGCCAGCTGTCCAGTCATCGGTCAATTTTTTTTTTTTTTTAAGCCAGAAGTTCCATCAACAGTTTTTTCTTTTTTGGAAATCTGGAAGTTCCGTCATTGGCCAAGCAACTAATATAAACCCAACTAGGATGAAAAATCAAACAAAACTTTGGGTGAAATCTATTCCTGTGTTTTAATCTCCCGCCTAGCAATTCCAAGATGTCAACTTCAGCTTATTGATCATGCATGTTCGTTGAGCTTGTCAACCATTAATGCCGCTAAGCCTCTCGAGATTTGAACCTTTACAGGAAACGTGTCTCCTAATTAACCAAAGCAGGCCTCCTTGGGTTCTAAGTTCTTGAAGGTCGACCATCGTATGCCTCCCTCCCTCATAACGTGATCGAATACTGGCACTTTGCTTATGTTTTTCTGAACAGTTCGAAAGTCGTTTTTATTTATGGTTCCACTTATTAATCAGTCCGATTATTAAATATGTCAACCCAGTGAATAAGAAATAAGCCACATGTCTATAAATATGTCATGTATCTATAATGACCCAGAATGTAATTATAATGTTAGAATAAATTTATTGTATTTTTATTATTATTTGTTAGAAAAAAATGACAAGATGTATTGGTGACTTAGTGAAATTCCTTTTGGTTCTTGCTCATCAAGTCTTGTGTTTGAACCTTGATGGTGCCCAAATGAATATGCTACAAAAAAAGTTATTTAATCAGAGAAAAATAAAGAGATGACAAAAAAAAATTCTTCATTAACTTGAAGGTTCATTCGCTTTATTTTTAATACAAAATTATAAAATATCAAAAATATTAAATTGGGTGGTGTAATGTTTTAAATAATAATATTTAAATTATTAAATATTAAAATACTTAATATTTTAATAATATTTATTTAATTTTATTTTAACAAAATTTTATGGTGACCAGCGCTCCAAAAAAAAAGACTTTGAGGTGCCTAACGTTCCTAATAAAAGAGTTCAAGGATAAATTAGCACCAAAGGACATGTCATGTATTACATGTCATTGTGCGTGGACCCCATGTACATATCACGTCAGCAAAAAATAAAAAAATTGACTGTTGATTAAAGGAAGAGGGTTTTTGCTTCTTCGAAAAATAGTTTAAGGGTAAATTTGCTCCACTTAAAAGTATATGGTGCCCAATGCTTCTAAAAAATAAGAATAAGGGCAAATTTGAAACTTAGACCTAAATTTTAATAATGATACTTTACAAACTTACTTTTTCAAAACAAAGCTATAAGCTTTCAAAAGTACCCCTGCACATTTTATCTTTACATTACAATATCATTTTAATTCTCTCTCTCACTTAAAGGTAATATTAAAAAAGTATCATTAATAAAACTTTATTTTTGTCAAATTATCTTATGTTTTGAGACAATAATATATCTCCAAAATTGTTTTATAGTTTGGGACGTGGGAGTATATTCTATAATTTTAGCTTGGTTGATGTTAATGACATTGTGTAATTTATGTAACTAATTCCACCCAGTGAGCTAAGGCTTATTATTGTATAATTTATAATTTTAATTTTTTTATAAATTTTTAAAAATATTCCTTCATTAATAAGAGAGAGAAATAAATATCCTCTTCAATTCTTACTACAAAGCACCTCTAGTTATATTATTTGACCAAAATTCAGAAATGGTGGTTAAGTTGTTCACTCTATCAGAAAATAAAATAAACTTTTAATTTTATTTATATTTAAATAAAAAATTTTAAATTTGCATTACATTGTTTCTTAAAGTTAATCCATTGACATAGATATAATATTAAAAAATGTAATTAATGTTCCATCAAGTACATTATATTAAAGATCAAAAAATTCTTTTAAAATGTGTACTATAATAATAAGGACTGAAGGAAGTATATGTTTTAGGATTGAAATAACAAACATTAATATTAGAATAGTCATTTTTAATAAAGCCTTGTAATACTACCTCTCATTTTATAATTCATTTTTTTAGGTGATTTGATACCAAAAATATAATATATATATATATATATATATTTTAAATAAAGCTTCATAATGGTCGTCCCAGTATTATCCTCATTGTTTCACTCTTTTAAATATATTTTTTTATTCTCTTGTTAACAAAGACCTAAAAATTGTTTGCCATTTAAAATGACCATTCAGAAGTCATTGGTCTGCCCAATTAAAGAGAAAAATCATCGACGAACGTGACCAACTTTAATAATATTGTACGGTTGGTTGGTTACTGTCTGCATGAATAATAAATTTGTTAATAAAAAGTCCTCATCAGAAGACTTCCGACCCAGTACTGACCAATGAGAGTTGGGTTAATGGAAATGCAAGTGGACTGATACATTATATATAATATGATGAATTAAAATTTTAATTCTTATTAAAAAAAGATATTCACGTTATTGTTTCTAATAATAAAGATACCTGAAATGTAAACAATGAAAAACATAAAAAAAAGACCTCATACTGGACTTCAAGTTCCGATATTCGAAAGTGAAAGATCTGATACACATAGGTACACAAGTTTTCATCCTTAAAGGTGCTATCAAGCTGGTCAGTTTATGCCATGTGGCCTTGTGAACATTTACGGGACACGTGTCTTCTGAACAAAGCAGGCTCCCTTCTGGTTCCGGCTCTTGAAGCCGCACCATGTCGTCCTCCCTCCCTCACCACGTGATTCACATACTGGGCCCAGTGGGTGCGATGGTTCTGAATATGTCAAACCAATTAACAAGAAGATAAGCCATTGACCCTACCGTCTTAACAGTTAACGAAAGGCTAGTATGGGCCTAACTCTTATTATATGTCCAGCTTTTAATAGTTCAGATTCTCAAGCTTAATTTTTAAAATTTTTTCAAATCTTGAGAGCTGACCTTTATATAAAGGGCTCAAGTTCAGGTTTGTATGCTAGATTACAAAAATTAATATTATAATTTAATTAAAATATTTTAAAATTAAACATAAAATAAATCAAAATAATTACTCTATTTGGCAAAAAAAAAATCTTAGTGAGAATTAGAGCACCTATATAAGATAATCAAAAATCAAAGTATCGGATACCTAGCACTCACGGCAAGACAACAACTACAAGTGGAAAGCATATCGTGAGAGGCATGAGGAAGAGCAAACGCAATAAACGTAAGGGGCGACAAGGCAAGCAAATGCGGGAGGGAGAGCCTAATGACTTTGAGTGAGGCAAAGATCAAAGACGAGGGAGGAATGATCGATGGTTAATGGGAAAGTAAAGATGCCGAGTAAGGTAGAGATAAGCAATGGTTGACAGGAGAGTAGATGAGTGACTGTGAAATCTTTAATTTTTGGGTTGACAGAGTGAGAGTCGAGAGATAAAACATTAGAGAAGTTTAAGCCTTAGATTTTTCCTCTACGCACTGTTTTTACATAGATTGCAAAAAAAAAAAGAATAACAGGGCTTGGAGGGCCTCCCGGGCTCGAGCCCGAGCCAACTTTTTCAGGGCTTATCAAGGTCAGGCCTAAAAGCTTGATTACCTTAGAAACCTTCCATTTTTCAAGCCCAAACCCTTATTTAAACAGGACCTACAAGCCCGGCTCTCCAGGCTAGACCCTTATTCCCAACTTTACTGATGATTGTGTATGTTCTTCGTTCCTTTTGAGTTTTGACGAAATATTATCAATTAATTATTGGCTACAATTTCAAGCTTACAAGTACAACATAGAGTATATCACCATCTCAAACGATAGCCTCGGGTTGAGTCATATCAGCAAATTGCAATTTTAACGACATAGTTGCGGAACCACTCACAGAGTCGTCACAGAAAGATTGATTTATTAATATTTTAAAAAATAAAATTGTCAAGTATATTTAATAATATTTATTAATATGTAAAATTTTATTTAAAAATATCTTATAATTTGAACATTATAGTTAAAAAAGTCTTTGTCAATTGGACTTCCAAGTTCCAATAATGGAGAGTGAAAAATCTGATACAGAGATACCTCACTTTTGATCCTGAAAGGTGCTATGAAGTTGGCTTGGCCACTCATTTATGCCATGTGACCTTTTGAAACATTTAGAGGACACATGTCTTCCAATCTGAAAGCTATCAAAGATAAGAGAGAAACTAAAAAAGATTGAAAAATGTCATGTTTATTACTATTGTAATGAGTATAATAAATACAAGGAAGAAGAAATAACTTAATAATAACTATCTATAATAATATCTTATTAAATAATATCTCTCAATAATGGCATAATACATAGTAATGTATCTTTAGAATATTCTAAATAACACCCCCTCAAACTTAAGATGGATTAACAAAGAGTAACTTAAATTTGTCTACCAGAAACTGAAAGTGGCCTGGATGAAAAAACTTTATAAACAAATCTACCAGCTGATACTTGGTTCAAATTTCTAGCTCAAATATGTCTTGAGCTCTTAAAGTCCCGTATCATCATTGCCTGTGATAATCATGTCATCAACATACGATAGCAACAGAGCAATACCATGAGTAGTAGAGCAAACAAAAAGAGTCAAGTTGTGAGGACTACAAGTGAAATCCAATTGACTCATAGTGTTACTAAACTTAGTAAACCATGTACTAAGGGCTTGCTTGAGCCCATATATAGCTTGATAAAGATGATAGACTTTATCTTTTGGATATTGATACTGAGGTAGAGGCTTCATATACTCTTCTTTTTTTAGATTTCCATTTAGAAAAGTATTTTTAACATCCATCTGATAAAGATGCTAGTGTTTAACAGCAACAATAGCTAGAAGGTAGCGAACAAAAGTCATACGGGCAACAGGTGCAGAAGTCTTTTCATAATTGCTACCATACTCTTGAGTGAATCCTTGGGCCACCAAATGGGCCTTACATTACTTTAAAGAGCCATCAGAATGAGTCTTGTTCTTGTAAACCCATCGACCTAACTAGAGTTTTAGCAGGAGGAAGATCAATAAGATTCTAAGCATGCATTTTCTCTTGGGTCTGCAATTCTTTATCTATAGCTTACTGCTAGAAGGGATCACGAGAGGCTTCCTTAAAGGATTTAGGTTCTTGAAACTAGATAATTGTGAAACAACAAGCATAATCATTAAGGTAAGAGGGAGGATTTCTAACACGATTGGGCCTAGATTCTATGGAAAATATGGACTCAGTAGGCGTGACTTGTGCTGGAGGATTGGTAGGTATGATAGTAGGCATATCTAGAGTAGGTGCGGTATCAGTCGTGGAAATGAGCTTAATAAAAGAGTTTGTACTTGAGTCACTGGGGAAAAGGTTAGCAGAAATATATGTAAAAATAAGAGGTGAAGAAGAGGAGAATGATGAGAGATCAGTTAGAAATGAATACTTAGTATTTTCCCAAAAGACAACATGCTGAGAAATGTGATCCCAACAATGATAACCTTTATGCTCAGAATCATAACTAAAGAAACAACAGACATGGGCATGAACTTGAAGTTTATTTATCTCATGAGACGACAAAAGAACATAACAGGCACAAGTAAAGACTTTCAAAATACTATAATCGGAAGGATAACTATGGAGATGCTCAAAAAGAGAAATGTTACCAATGATAGAAGACAAGAGTTGATTGATGTAAAAATAGAGGTTAAGGTTGCTACACCCCAAATGTTTAAGACAAGAAGAGGAAATGAGCAATGCTTTAATAGAATCAAGAATATGACGATGTTTATGCTCAGCACGACCATTCTGTTGAGAAGTGTAAAGAGAAGAATACTGAGAAATAGTACCTTAAGAATAAAGAAACTAAGTAATTTAGAGTCACGATATTCTAAAGCATTATCACGATGAAAAATTTTGATGACTTTATAATACTGAGTGTGAATCATAATAGCAAATTTAATATAAAGTTCATGTAACTCAGATGAATGTTTCATCACATAAATCCAAGCAAAATGAGAAAAATCATTAACAAAAATAACAAAGTATCGGGATCCCCTTATAAAAGGAGCAGGTGCAGGATCCCAAATCTCAGAATGAATCAAATCAAATGGAGAAGCATCAATGGAATCCTTTTTATGAAAAGACAAAGCGGGTTGTTTAGTAATTTGATAAGAAATGCATTGTAAAGACTGATTATGAACATCACATAAAAGACCACTATAAATTAAAGGTCGTAATTTACTCAAAGAAGGGTGACCATGACGATGGTTCCACAAGTCAAGAGAGGAATTAGGAAAAGAGGATATAGAGGCAGCACACAATGTAGGAGCAATGACCTAAGCATTGAGGTTAGCTCAAACATGCAACCAACTTTGCTCCTGATCTATATAACTTGTCTTGTTTTAGAATCCATTGTAACACAACCACGTTTGCTAAATAATACATCATAAACCATATTAACAAGTTGTTCAACAGAGAGAAGGTTAAAGCTAATGACAGAAACAAAATATGTATCATGAATAAATGGGGAAGGTAATGAGACAGTACCAATGTGCCTAACAGGCATTTGAAAATTATCAACAGGGTGTATAGAATAGGCAGTAAAGTTAGGTGTCATAAAGGAAAAGAAATTTGCCTAACCTGTCATATGATTACAACAAGCAGAGTGATTAAAATACCAAATGGATTTACTAGTTAGAGTAGAAAAGGTAGTAGATGGGCTAGAGGAATGGGAAATGAGTGTGCACAGCAAAGCTTTAAGTTCAACCAAGGATCTCAAAGTACACTAAGCCTTAAGTGCAACAGAGGAGGATCCTAAATGAGACTAAGCAGTATTACATTTTTTCAACCAAAGGTGATGATTGCAATCATTCAAAGTAATTGAGATGAGTTGAGCAACCTCTAACTTTGCCATTTTTAAGAAAAAGAACCAGCACCAATAAAAAAAATTCAAATACCACAGAGGGTGTAGTGTGGACGGAATAACTCCCACACTAGTCAACAAATCGACGATCTAACCGTTATGACAGATTGGATGTTATGAACGTGTTGATCAAAGTTTAGCCTAATCTGATGGTTAACGAATTTACAAATTTTGATTTTCTGAGACTGTCCTATGAAGAAGTGAAAATGACTTTTTCTCTTCTTCTCTTACAAGTGGCTGAGTATCAATTTAAATATGATCCTTCTAAACTTAGGATGGAGGATAGAAATACTAAGGAAGATTGTCACTCTTTAAAAACCTACCTTTTGTGAAAAAAATATATTATATAACTCTGATATCATAAAAGCTATTAAAGATAATAAAAAGACAAGAGAAAATTGAAAAATGTCGTATTTATTATTATTGTGATGAGTGCAACAATATATACAAGAAGGATGAAATAACCTAATAATGACTATTTATAATAATATTTTATTAGATGATATCTCTTAATAATGGTATAATAAATAATAATACATATTTAGAATATTTTAGATAACACGAACCGAAGCAAGCTCCCTCTGGTTTCACGTTCTTGAAGCCGCACCATGTCTTTCCTCCCTCCCTCATCATGCGGGGCCCGGTTCGAGCTGTCGTTTTTATTTATATGTGAATCCTCAAGAAGATAAACCATTGACACACCGTTCCAGAGTATCCATCACAGAAGGAAAGCTGCATAGCCAAGTTCAACAGGTAAGTAATGTCTATAGTCTTGTTCCTTTCAACGAATTTCAAACTCAACTAGTCAACTCACAGGTACGCACTACGTAGAGTTATGGCAGCGAACCGCAATTTCAACGACATAGTTGCAGAACCACTTACAGAGTCGTCGCAGAAAGATTGGTTTAAATGGGTAGAGAACTATCTAATATCTCTTGATCTTTGGGGAGTGACGAGTGGTGATGAAAAACCAACCGGAAATCGGGGGGAAGATTTTGCTAGATGGCAGAGAAAGAATGCTGCAGCATTGCACGTCATTCAAATCTCTTGTGGGACTAACAATCACTCTCTTATACGACGTATCAAAAAAGCCAATACTGCATGGAATACTCTCCGTCGTGCCTACAATCCACAGGATCCTCCTCCCAAAGGTCAGTCCTCTGTAGTAAACGCCTTCTCGATCTTTAAACTTCTGCAGATAAGCCCTTGTCATTAGTTAATCATATTGCACTGTACTGTGATAATAATCGATTAACTCTTGAGGTAATAGCTGTTACAAAAAAGCAAGGTGAAGGCAAAGAGAAAATAAGGGAAATGAAGGGGAAATCTTAGCCTTTCATTTTGATCTGGAAATAAAATAATCCTTGCCGTTCATTTTCAATTGATTTTTAGGGAGTACTTTTAAGATTGTATTTATCAAAATAATTTTCTTAAAAAAAATTATAAAAAAATTAATATTAAATTTGAACTATCCGGATATTTAGATATTTAATTTGTAAATATTATAAAAAAATTTAATATTAAATTAAACTGTTCAAATTATATATGTATATACATGTCCAAAGTACTAAATGAACATAGTTAATTAGTAAAAATTATAAAAAAATTTAATATTAAATTAGAGTATCTTGATTAAATTTGTGCTGGTCAAATTGGTGATAAATAGATTTATTAAATTTTTTTTATAATTATTTATTTTGGTAAATAAAAGAATATAAAACTTTAAATCTAGGCATGATAGATCTTATCAGGATAAGCACAAAAGACAGCCAGATTTAGTATTAATTTTCTATAATTTTTATAAATTTTTGTTTTGATAAATACAATATTAAAAATATCTAAAAATTAATTTATAACAGCAGAAATCATTTTGTCGTAAAATAAAAAGTTAGGATCAGCCATTTTGCTGATGAGCGGGCAGAGATGAGCACCAAATGTGAATACGTTTTACAGTATAATATAGCCGTATCATTTGGTTTAGTTTCAACTAAGCTAACTTAACTAACTTGGAAACTAGAACTACCCGCTTTCTTTAGCTGCTTCTGTCAGTAGCCAATCCAACGTCTTCCATATAGAGAGAGAAGGAGGACCGAAGACAGAAAAATTGTCTACCATCTAAAAAGTCATCGCTTTGCTACCCGCGTCCTACTATATGTTACCAGATAAGAACACTAGCAAATAGCTAGAAATGATTGACACAAACATGTTCCAGTATGTTGGGCAAGAGTTTCCTTAATAGGGTCTCAATTATGATGATGAACGTGGGCATATTCATTATTAAGGTATATCATTAAAGACTTCAGAGGAAGTTTTTTTTTTTTTTTTTTTACCAAGACAGGAAATATTGATTTCTCTTTTATTTTCTTTATAAGCTATACCCTCATGCATATTTTATGTCATACATTGAACTGAACATTTCTTATATGTCAAGGGAAAGGTCGTAATAAGCTAGTTAACAGCAAAGGTCCTTCAAAGGGAAAACAACCGAGTTCACAGGACGAAACACAAGAAGAAGCACAAAGTGATGCTGAAGAGACAGGTACTACAATAAAATCGTTAAAGTTCACTATTCAATTTTCTCTATACATGCAGACACATGCACTAATCATTCTCAGTTGATTTCTCCTTATCCTTTCTCTTAATTACACGCATGATCTATCCGTGTATGTGTGTTGTTGATACAAAATTGGTGATTACGTACGTGATGACAGAGCAAGAAGATGGTGAAGTGGATGATTGTTATAAGGCTATATCTGAGGACAACTGGCCTGCTGTAAAAGCATTCACTGATCGCCATCGCAGAGATTGGAAGGTAAAATTTGCTCCGAGAGGCGAAACACCTCTTCACGTGGCTGCAAAGTTTGGTCATTTGGACATAGTAAAGGAGTTGGTGGAATTAGCTGAACCAGATGATCTTGTAATACACGATGCTTCTGGATATACTCCACTTGCAATTGCTGCATCACATTGTGGACTCCTTTCAATTGCAAAATGCTTGGTCAGTAAAAATGAAAAAGTACTTGAAACTTCAAATAAATACCATAAATGGATATTTCCTGTTACATTGGCTTTTCGTTGTGGCTTCAATAAAATGGGACGCTATCTCTATTGCAAGACTCCTTTGGAAGTCTTCAAAGGAGAAAAAGGCATCATGGGTGCTTCGTTTCTCAGACTCTGTTTCATCACTGGAAATCTTGGTAACATTTCTTACAACTACTACTTCAATATAATTTCCATCGACAAGTCATAATAGGTGTTTCATTTTCATTTCTTTCTCTATGTTTCATTATTTTTTGATATTCTATCTCATTCTATATGGTTATGATATACAAATAGATATTGCCTTGCATTTGCTTCAACGAAGCCCAGAACTACTTTTTGCCGCTGACATAAAGAAGCGCTCAACAATTCAGCAGATTGCATGCTACCTTTCTCATTCTCCCAACAAAAGTCAAATTTGGTTCTGGAAGCGATGTGTTTATCACTGTTAGTGCTCATCCTTTCAGCTGATGTTTTTTATCCCAATATTTTCTATACCTTGTTTGTTAATTTTATACGAGCCAAAATTCTGAATATAATTATGCTGACGAGTATATATCTCCCTTTTTGGTATAGAAACCTATCGAATAAAGGTATATATCTCCCTTTTTAATTAGCTAGCACGTTGAGGAGCAGCTCCAATATTAACTATTAGCTACGATTCCTCCTCCATTTTTTTATTCGAAGTACCAAGATGCATATACGACGTTGTAGCTAACCCAAATACCAATAGGCCTTGTTGTATTTCACAAAATCATAATAGGTAATTATAAATTTATTTGCTTGTGCATGATATATTGATATAGTGCACGTATGTCTCTTTGTAAGTAAATAGTCGAAACAATCTCAGAAAGATTGAATAGCTTCACTCAAATTACTTGTTCTTTTAGTTATTTAAGTATTTGAAGAAGCTCATATTTCTCCATTTCTTTGATTATTTCTTGGGTGGAAGGTATCAAAATACCACCAACCACAGCCACTGAGCATGTCAGTGTAGATATTGAACAAGAAAGCGAGATGAGTAACGAAGTTGAAGGTACAATATGTTCCCTGCCAGTTTATTATTTGAAGATGAAATCAGATAATATTACCAATCAAATCTTAGAACATATAGATTAAAAGATGTCACATAGTTCTTTATCACACATGAAAATCAGGTATATATGTCGAAATGTAAACGTTGAAAATGAAATTCTTGTGTGCTCAATTTAAGCATATATAATGAAAAGTCCTTTATATCCATAATTTATATATGTTAAATGCTTTCATACAATATGACACTGTAAATGTATGAAACAAGAAAAATATAGACCTCTGCATATACATACAAAGATACATGTGTCTGTGTGTACGTGACCCTTAAAAAAAGATAAACCTATGGATACATGCATGCCTACATATATCCTCTGCGTGCTTGTGTACGTGATATCCCTTTTCGAATGACTAAGCTAAAAAAATTCCATCTCAATAGGGCTACATCTACTATTACACTTGCTCGTCTCGTACACCAATAAGCTGTCAGGTATGCTTTTATGTATGCCAAAAGGCTTCGTAAAACTTAAGTTGGATTCTGGATTATGCTTATATATATTCGAGTTACCAATTGTCCAGGAATGGAGGGAATACGTAACATGAAGCTTCAACATACACTGACAGATGAAATTCTAAAGCTAGTTTGTGGGAATCTAAAATCCCTGAACAAAGATAAAAAGGGTATGATTGCAGAAGCACTGTTGACAGCGGGTGAAGTGGGGAATGTTGGGTTCTTGCACGAAGTATTAAAAGCCAAACCAGAATTAATCTCGAAGGTCGTTTTTCATCAAAAAAATGGGCAAGTTTTCTTCAATGCAGTGAAATATCGTCAAGCTGAGGTTTTCAACCTCCTCTGTGGGTTTCGGTTTAGGGATGTGGTAGCAACGATGCCAAGTGGCCCCATGAACAACAACTTGCTTCATATGGCAGCCATATTGGCTCCTTCTTCCCAACTTAACCGCATTTCCGGTGCTGCTCTGCAAATGCAATGGGAATTGCAGTGGTTCAAGGTTAGAAGTTAATTAAATTAATTAAATGCTTTTGTAAAGAATGCAAGTGGAAGTATGATTTCGTTGGCCTAGATTGTAACATCTTTCAAATATATAGGCGGTAGAGAAAGTGGTGGAACCTAGACTTTGGCTTCATCCAAACAAAGAAGGGTTGAATCCTCTGGACTATTTTAAAGAAAACCACAAAGAACTAAGGAAGGAAGGAGAGGAATGGATGAAAGAAACAGCAACTTCTTGCTCTGTTGTTGGTGCTCTAATCATCACCATGATGTTTGCTACAGCTTTCACTGTTCCAGGAGGAAATGATGGAACTTCAGGGTACCCAATATTTTTGAACAAAAATTTATTTAGAGTTTTCTTAATCTCTGATGCAGTGTCCTTGTTTGCTTCTACTACTTCTGTGCTGACATTTTTAGGAGTCCTTACATCACGCTATGCAGAAGAAGACTTCCTCTACTCCTTGCCTACCAAATTGGTCATAGGCCTTTCTTCACTTTTTCTCTCCATCGTAACTATGCTAGTCGCCTTTTCTGCAACAATAATCATGATGTTGCAGCATGCCTCATCACATTCATGGGCTTATCTTCTTGTCATTATGTTCGCTAGTGTTCCAGTAATCCTCTTTGTATTTTTACAGTTCCCTCTTCTGATTGAAATAATTTCTTCTACTTATGGTCCTGGCATCTTCAAGAGGAAGGGCAAGAAGTGGCCTTGAATTGTGTGTGTAATATAATTGATGCATCTCATTACTGTATGTTTTTTATATTGAATAAGAAGTTCCCTCTTGAATCTTGATAATGTAATAAGCCAATGGCTTTCATTTTCAGCCTAAAAGGGCATCAGTTTGAGATGTGTGTCTCGACGTGATCGTGCAGATCTTGGGCTCACACAATTTTTGTTTACTCTTGATCGGCCACGTGCGATGCATGCTGACCCAAACTTCAATGTTTTTGATTTTGATTAGAAATTACATTCTAGACACAAGTGCCTATTTCAGTAATTTCTTTTTGATATTTTAATTTCACCTAACGTTACACGAACATATGGAACCGCGCAAGCCAAAAATAATTAAGGAATCGTTCAACCCTGAAAAGAGTGGAGAGTTTTTAAAACATTCCTGGCTCTTCATTTTAATGCGAGTCAATTTGCAATTACGTTGCTTGTTGAATCTTTTTTTTTATTTGTGGCAGCGTTAGACTTGATCAGAGTCCCAAAAAAAAAAAAAAAGATATTGATTCCACTATATGGAACAAAGTCAAAAATTTCATCGCCACTTGCTAGTTATTTGTCGGGACAAATTAAAAGAGCTATAAATGTCTCTCTTCCATTGAGAAAAACAATTAAAATGACTAATTCTCTCTGCTAGAACTATTTAAAGAGAAGGCAACATATTTTCTTGGTCAAATAAAGCACCGACATACACGTTGTGTTGCTAGTTCAGCATCAGGGTCGGAGCCCGCTTCCTGGAATTACACAGATGACAAACGAAGCATAAATATGTAAAAATCGAACCAACATTATATCAATCATATGCCTTCCTTTGTTGCCAGCTGTCCAGTCATCGGTCAATTTTTTTTTTTAAGCCAGAAGTTCCATCAACAGTTTTTTTTTTTTGGAAATCTGGAAGTTCCGTCATTGGCCAAGCAACTAATATAAACCCAACTAGGATGAAAAATCAAACAAAACTTGGGGTGAAATCTATTCCTGTGTTTTAATCTCCCGCCTAGCAATTCCAAGATGTCAACTTCAGCTTATTGATCATGCATGTTCGTTGAGCTTGTCAACCATTAATGCCGCTAAGCCTCTCGAGATGTATTGGTGACTTAGTGAAATTCCTCTTGGTTCTTGCTCATCAAGTCTTGTGTTTGAACCTTGATGGTGCCTAAATGAATATGCTAGAATAGAGAGATAAGAAAAAAAAAATTCCTTCATTAACTTGGAGGTTCATTTACTTCATTTTTAATACAAAATTAAAAAATATCAAAAATATTAAATTGGGTGGTGTAATGTTTTAAATAATAATGTTTAAATTTTTAAATATTAAAATACTTTATATTTTAACAATATTTATTTAATTTTGTTTAACAATATTTCAGAGTGTCTTGCACTCTTAAAAAAAAACTTTAGGGAGCTTAACACTTTTAAAAAAAGAGTTAAATGACAAATTAATATCAAAGGACATGTCACATATTACATGTCATTATGTGTGGGCCTCACACATATGTCATGTCAATAAAAAATGAAAAAATTGACTGTTGATTAAAGGAAGGGAATTTTTTGTTCATTTAAAAAATAATTCAAGAGTAAATTTGCCTTACTTAAGAGTATAGATGTCTAGCACTCTTAAAAAATAAGTACAGGAAAAAAAATTAAATTTTAAGCTTAAATTTTAATAATAACACTTTACAAACTTACTTTTTCAAAACAAAGTTATAAGTTTTTAAAAGTATCCCTCCACACTTTATCCTTACACTGCAATATCATTTTAGTTCTCTCTCTCCACTTGAAAGTAATATTAAAAAAATATTATTAAAAAAACCTTATTTTTATCAAATTGTCTTATGTTTTGGGACAATAAAATATCTTCAAAGTTGTTTTATAATTTGGTATGGGAGGGTATATTCTATAATTTTAGCTTGGTTGATGTAATGATATTGTATAATCTATGTAACTAACCTTACTTAGTGGGCTAAGGCTTGCTATTGCATAGTTTATAATTTCAATTTTTTTTATAAATTTTTAAAATATTCTTTCATTAATAAGAGAGAGAAATAAATATCCTCTTCAATTCTTACTATAAAGCACCTCTAGTTATATCACTTGACCAAAATTAAAAAATGGTGGTTAAGCTATTCACTTTATCAAAAAATAGAATAAACTTTCAATTTTATTTATATTTGAATAAAAAATTTTAAATTTGCATTACATTGTCTCTTAAAGTTAATCCATTGACATAGAGATAATATTAACAAATATAATTAATACTCTATCAAGTATATTACATTAAAGACTAAAAAATTCTTTTAAGATGTGTACTATAATAAGGACCCAAGGAAGTATATGTTTAAGGATTGAAATAACAAAGATTAATATTAGAATAGTCATTGTTAATAAAGCCTTATAATACTACCTCTCAATTTGTAATTCATTTTTTAGGTGATGTGATACCAAAAATATAATATATATATATATATATATATTTTAAAATAAAGCTTCATAATGGTCGTCCCAGTATTATCCTCATTGTTTCACTCTTTTAAATATTTTTTTATTCTCTTGTTAACAAAGACCTAAAAATTGTTTGCCATTTAAAATGACCATTCAGAAGTCATTGATCTGCCCAATTAAAAAGAAAAATAATCGACGAACGTGACCAACTTTAATAATATTGTATGGTTGGTTGGTTACTGTCTGCATGAATAGTAAATTTGTTAATAAAAACTAAAAAGTCCCCATCAGAAGACTTCCGACCCAGTACTGACCAATGTTGGGTTAATGGAAATGCAAATGGATTGATATCTTACATATAATATGATGATCAAAAATTTTAATTCTTATTAAAAAAAGATATTCACATTATTGTTTTAAATAATGAGCACGTACGTGAAAAAATAAGGGTGTCATCTATTGAGAAAAATGGTAAAAAATCGGTTGAGATGGTTTGGGCATGTACAAAGAAGACCAAGGGAGGTACCAGTGAGAAGAGTGAAACATATAACTTTGAGTTTGATTAAGAGAGGTAGAAGAAGGCCTAAGAGAACACTCTTGGAAGTTGTTGAACGCGATCTCTTAATTAATAATATTTCTAAAAGCTTGATAAATGATAGAGCACAATGGCATCTTGCAATCCATGTAGCCGACCCCACCTAATGGGATAAAAGCTTGTTGTTGTTGTTTTTTTTTTTTTTTTCTAATAATAAAGGTACCTGAAATGTAAACGATAAAAAACATTAAAAAAAGACCTCATACTGGACTTCAAGTTTCAATATTCGAAAGTGAAAGATCTGATACACA
The DNA here is from genome assembly GCF_029017545.1 of Prosopis cineraria. Taxonomy (NCBI): domain Eukaryota; kingdom Viridiplantae; phylum Streptophyta; class Magnoliopsida; order Fabales; family Fabaceae; genus Prosopis; species Prosopis cineraria. The sequence continues at coordinate 37,271,557 of NW_026555341.1, read as the reverse complement.
TAGGTACACAAGTTTTGATTCTGAAAGGTGCCATCAAGCTGGTCAGTTTATGCCATGTGGCCTTGTGAACATTTATAGGACACGTGTCTTCTAAACAAAGTAGGCTCCCTCCTGGTACCGGCTCTTGAAGCCGCACCATGTCTTCCTCCCTCCCTCACCACGTGATTCACATACTGGGCCCAGTAGGTGCGATGGTTTTGAATATGTCAAACCAATTAACAAGAAGATAAGCCATTGAAGCTCGATTATCTTATAAACCTTTCATTTTTCAAGTTTAATTTTTTATGTAAGTAAAACTTACAAGCTCGATCTTTCAAAATAAACTTTTATTTCCAACTCTATTGGTGATTGTGTATGTTCTTCATTCCTTTTGAGTTTCGACGATATATTATCAATTAATTGCTAGCTACAATTTCAAGCTCACAGGTACAATGCAGAATATATCACCATCTCAAACGACAATCTCGGGTTAAGTCATGGCAATGAACCACAATTTTAATGACATAGTTGCGGAACCACTCACAAAGTCATTGCAGAAAGATTGGTTTATTAATATTTTAAAAAATAAAATTGTCAATAATATTTAATAATATTTATTAATATTTAAAATTTTATTTAAAAATATCTTATAATTTGAATATTATAGTTAAAAAAATTTTTGTCAATTGGACTTTCAAGTTCCAATAATGGAGAGTGAAAAATCTGATACAGAGATATCCCACTTTTGATACTGAAAGGTGTTGTGAAGTTGTCTTGGCCACTCATTTATGCCATGTGGCCTTTTGAAACATTTATAGGACAGGTGTCTTTCAACCTGAAAGCTATTAAAGATAAAAGAAAAACGAAAAAAGATTGAAAAATGTCATGTTTATTACTATTGTGATGAGTACAATAAATATAAGGAAGAAGAAATAACCCAATAATAATATCTTATCAAATAATCTCTCTCAATAATGGCATAATAAATAGTAATGTATCTTTAGAATATTCTAAATAACACCCCCTCAAACTTAAGATGGATTAATAAAGAGTAACTTGAGTTTGTCTACCAGAAATTGAAAGCAGCCTGGGTGAAAAAAACTTCATAAACAAATCTACTAGCTGATACTTGGTTCAAATTTCTAGCCCAAGTATGTCTTGAGCTCCTGAATTCCCATATCATCATTGCCTGTGATAATCATATCATCAACATACTATAGCAACAGAGCAATACCATAAGTAGTGGAGCAAACAAAAAAAAGTTGAATTGTGAGGACTACAAGTGAAATCTAGTTGAATCATAGTATTACTAAACTTAGTAAATCATGTATTAGGGGCTTGCTTGAACCCATATAGAGCTCGACAAAGATGACATGCCTTGTATTTTGGATGTTGATACCAAGGTGGAGGCTTCTTCTTCTTCTTCTAGATTTCCATGTAGAAAAGCATTTTTAACATCCATCTAATAAAGATGCCAGTGCTTAATAGCAACAATAGTTAGAAGGCAACGAACAAAAGTCATATGGGCAACATGTCATAGCCCAAAATTTGAACATACTCAGCATAGAATATAGGGAGGATAGCCATATCCCAAAACTCTTTACTCAAGAAAACTCTAATTTCTAAACCATGAAGACATTTTATAATAAATTAAACCATCTTCAATACAACTCATATGAACAAAAGATTTAATGTTTTTGTAAAAATTTTGATAGGATCTTCCCTTAAAATAAAATCTCCCCAAAAAAAATCTAAAATATTTTACAAAACAATGGTAGCAGCAAGGAACTCTCCTCCAATCAGCAAATAACAAAGTATAAATAATAAGGATGAAGACCCTAACTATAGCTTATGTGGAGCACCTAACAAAAGAAGTTTACAAATCAAAATACATGGATTTAAATTTACGTTAAAGACATTTCATTACAGCTTTTCATCTTAACTGAATATTACAGCCCCTCAAGGATTAGCGAAAGGCACAACATCAGCTAACGTATCTGAGACCAAAATAATAATTTTCAGTGAATAATATCCCAACAATAAATAATAGAATATGAATAAAAAGGAAAGTTTAAAAATAATTATGTGAGTCAGAGACAACAGCTATCATAAAAATTAATAAACTTTAAAATAGAATAGCTCTATAAAATTTTAAAATCAAGTCTTAAATCATTGAACTATCATGGCAATTGTTGTTAGGACTTGATTTCAAGAAAGAACGTTAATAAAATAAATATTTATAAATAAATTATTGAATAACATTAATGGAATATAAAATCATCAAATAATTGTCTTCATAATTATAGAGACTTATTAGAATAATTAACAAATGTGGACACACAGTCCATGAGGGTAAATAACCAAACGTGGCTTATGTCACGGAAACAAACGTGGTCACATAGTCCACGAGGGTAAGTAACTAAATGTAACCAAAGTCACTAAACAAACGTAGACACACAGTCCACGAAGACTTGAAGCCACGAAACAAATGTGAGTACAATGCTCACAAATAACCATCCCTCCATTTCACGTGCGTTGGCCATCGCACAACGCTAGCACCTCTTATGAATATCCTGCTAGCTAGGCGTGCCATGGCACGTCAAGGGCTAACAGAACTGTCATTAGCAACCAGTGTTCTGTATAAAATCTCCTTGAAATTCATTTTCAAACATGCGAGAAGATCATTACTTTCAAAATAAACTTTTCTCTTCTTAATATCAAACTCTGATGAATCGTTTTTCTATAGCAATTCAATAATTTTCAAAATAAAATCCCATAATTTACATCCAAACTTGTATATATTGATTAACTAATATTTCAAAACTGATAAAGGTAATTTCACAAAATAAAAAAGTTTAATCAACAAATTATCCAATAATCACATCATTGTTATTAAAATAATTTGCATAAAAATGTAATATTTTAGTAAAGAAATTTTTATTGAAAAATCAGTTGAGAGCTATCCACTTACCTGCAATATTCCCAAGTGCAAAGTTCACCCTTTAAAACTTCAATCCTCTCTTATTGCCTCAATCGAGACTTTCTTTCTCTAAATCCCCTATTCAATAATGCAAAATTTTAATGACCTTTGGCCTTGTTTAATAAACTCCTTTCTCATAACAATACTATAATCCCTCAGTTCTTACAGTACTATATATATATATATATATATATCCACAACTTTGTTTGTATTACACTTGTCTTTCCAACTCACCTTAAGCACAAGTAGTCAAATTTTAACCAAGGTATGTATATTACATGAGTGCACACCCAACTAAAAAAAAACTCCTATAACCCACTTTGCCAAACACCTTAAGTGCCTCCCAAAATGCGTAAATACCATAATTTATAAATCACCAATAGTGCCATTTCCAAAAATTCAGTTAACCACCCAATCACTATATAATCAAAATTTTCTACAAGGCTAAGTAGACTTAGAAAGAGCCTAAACCATTTGCACCATCATATGAATTGATAGAACTCACAAATTACGTAATTAAATAAAAACTCTTTTTAATAGACATTTTTGTCAAATGCCTACACACATTAATTCTTAAAATCAAATCAAACATCTTCCTCCTTGATTCCAACTCCCAAACACTTACAAAGAAATATTTTGAATCAATTAACCTCTAAATTTTCATAAAAGATAATTTTCTTTTAATGATAATTTATTTAAATAGAAATATAATCATTATATATATATATATATATATATATATCAAGAATCAAGCCATTATATAGCAAGACTCTCTCTTAAACATTCTATCAAACACTTTGTGAGCATTTGAATCTCAACTATAACCAAACTTCTTGCTGTCCTCTTCCTCTTCTCAAAAATTCTCTAACTTAAACATGCAATTAATCAGCTTAAATCAATTCTCTCTTTCTACACACCCATGAACAGCAGCAACATTCTAAAATTACAACCTTACCATTTAAAACACATTCACCCTTGGACAGAACAAATGAAAAGGAGGAAATCAAAAATCCTCACCCTTGGCCACAATAGCAAAAGCATGAGGAAGGAAAAAAATTGCATGAGGAAGGAGAAAGAGAAGAGACCGACATACCTCATGACCACTAAAATGGTGATGATGTAAATGGACTAATGCCAGTGACGTTGCTGCTCGAGAAAGGTCCAACAGCAACAACCACGATGGATACGAACAGATGAGGTATGAAGGATGACAAAAAAGCAAGGATTTTTGGCAGCCTACATCACTGGGGATGAGACAGAGGAGAGGAAGGCCAACATCACACACACTAGCATAACTCACACGACAGGAAAATAGGGGAGGGAAGGGGGAAAGGAAACCAAACAGCCTCATTATTTACAGTAGAGAATTTTGACAGCATGGGGCGCTAGTTGTTGGTAGGGATCAGATAAACAAGTCAGTGATATAGAGGAGACTTGTGTAAAAGAAACTGGACACTCATTCTTGTTGTGCTTTATTTTCTTTAACCGACAAAGGGAGTTTTAAAATATTACAGCTTAGGGAAAATTACAAGACACCTAGAAGATATTTTCTTTAATAACACAAAAGTCAAGGATATTTTGGTAATTCATTAATCACTAGAAAAATTAAATTACCTTTGGCATAGGTAAGATTCAAACCCCAATCCTTTAAGTAAAGACCAACATAATTTCTACTAAGCCACTACTTCCTATTCATCATAAAACTTGAACAATTTAATAAAATATCAATTAGATGGAAAACTATTTAATTTAAAATCCAAAGTCGTTACACAACAGGTGCAACAGTCTCTACATAATTGACACTATACTCTTAAGTGAATCCTTAGGCCACCAAATAGGCCTTACATTGCTTCAAAGAGCCATCAAAATGAGTCTTGTTCTTATAGACCCATCAACCTAACTAGAGTTTTACTAGGAGGAAGATCAATAAGATCCTAAGCATGCGTTTTCTCCAGGGCCTGCAATTCCTCATCCATAGCTTGCTACCAGAGGGGATTATGAGAGGCTTCCTTAAAAGATTTAGGTTCCTGAAACTGGAGAATTATGGAACAACAATCATAATCATTGAGGTAAAAGGGAGGATTTCTTACATGATTGGGCCTAGATTATGTGGACAATATGGACTTAGTCGGCATGACTTGTGCTGAAGGATTGGTAGGTGTGATAGTTGGCATATTTAGAGTAGGTGCGGTGTCCGTCGTGAAAATGAGCTTAATAAAAGAGTTTGTACCTAAGTCACTAGGGAAAAGGTTAGCAGAAATATTTGTAAAAATAAGAGGTAAAGAAGAGGAGAACAATGAGAGATCGGTTAGAAATACTTAGTATTTTCCCAAAAGGCAACATGCTAAGAAATGCGATCCCAACAATGATAACCTTTATGCTTAGAATCATAACCAAAAGAAACAACAAACATAGGCATGAACTTGAAGTTTATTTATCTCATGAGACGGAAGAAGAGCATAACAGGCACAAGTAAAGACTTTCAAAATACTATAATCAGAAGGAAATTTAGGGAGATACTCAAAAGCAAAAATGTTACCAATGATAGGAAATGAGAGTTGATTGATGTAAAAATAGAGGTTAAGGTTGCTTTACCCAAACGTTCAGGACAAGAAGAGGAAATGAACAATGCTTTAATAGAAATCAAGAATATGACGGTGTTTATGCTCAACACGACCATTCTGTTGAGAAGTGTAAGGACAAAAATACTAAGAAATAGTGGCCTTAAGAATCAAGAAAACTAAGTAATTTAGAGTCACGATATTCTAAAGTTTTATCACAATGAAAATTTTTGATGACTTTATAATACTGAGTGTGAATCATAATAGCACATTTAATATAATGTTCATGTAACTTAAAACTAATGTTTCATCACATAAATCCAAGTAAAATGAGAAAAATCATCAACAAAAATAACAAACTATCAGGATCCCCCCATAAAATGAGCAGGTGCAGGATCCCAAATATCAAAATAAATCAAATCAAATGGAGAAGCGGTAATGGAATCATTTTTATGAAAAGACAAAGCAGGTTGTTTAGCAGTTTGACAAGAAATGCATTGTAAAGACTGATTATGACATGACATAAAAGACCACTATAAATTAAAGGCTGTAATTTACTTAAAGAAGGGTGAACATAATGAAGGTTCCATAAGTCAAGAGAATAATTAGGAGAAGAGGATGTGGAGGCAATACACAATATAGGAGCAATGACCTAAGCATTGAGGTGAGTTCAAACATGCAACCAACTTTGCTCTTGATCCAAATGACCTATCCTATTTCAAAATCCATTACAACACAACTACATTTGCTAAATAATACATCATAAACCATATTAACAAGTTGTTCAATAGAGAGAAGGTTAAAGCTAATGGAAGAAACAAAATATGTATCATGAATAGATGGGAAAGGTAATGAGATAGTACTAATATGCCTTACAAGCATTTGAGAATTATTAGCAGTGTGTATAGAATAGGCAGTAGAGTAAGTTGTCATAAAGGAAAAGAAATTTTCCTGACCTATCATATGATTACAACAAGCAAAGTGATCAAAATACTAAATGGATTTACTAGTTGGAGTAGAAAAGGTAGCAGATGGGCTAGAGAATAGGAAATGAGTCTGAGCAACAAAGCTTTAAGTTCAACCAAGGATCTCAAAGTACACTGAGCCTCAAATACAACAGAGGACGATCTTAAATGAGGCTGAGCAATATTACATTTTTTCAACCAAAGGTGATAATTGCAATCATTCAAAGTAATTGATATGAGTTGAGCAACCTTTGACTTTGCCATTTTTAAGAAAAAGAACCAGCACCAATAAAAAAATATTCAAATACCACAAAGGGTGTAGTGTGGATAGAATAACTCCCATACTAGTCAACAAATCGACAATCTAATTGTTATGACGGATTGAATGTTACGAACATGTTACCAAATTTTAGCTTAATCCGATGGTTAATGAATTTACAAATTCTAATTTTCTAAGATTGTCCTGTGAAGATGTGAAAATGACTTTCTCTCTTATTCTCTCACAAATGGTTGAATATCAATCTAAATATGACTCTTTTGAACTCAAGATGGAGGATAGAAACACTAAAAAAGATTGTCACTCTTTGAAAATCTGCCTTTTGTAAAGGAAAAAAAATATATTATATAGCTTTGGTATCATAAAAACTATCAAAGATGATAAAGAGACAATATTGGAAAATGTTGTGTTTATTATTATTGTGATGAGTACAACAATATATACAAGGAGCACAAAATAACTTAATAATGACTATTTATAATAATATTTTATTAAATAATATTTCTTAATAATGGTATAACAAATAATAATATATGTTTAGAATATTTTAGATACCACGAACCGAAGTAAGCTCCCTCTGGTTTCGCGTTCTTGAAGCCGCACCATGTCTTTCCTCCCTCCCTCATCATGCGGGGCCCAGTTCGAGCTGTCGTTTTTATTTATATGTGAATCCTCAAGAAGATAAACCATTGACACACCGTTCCAGAGTATCCATCACAGAAGGAAAGCTGCATTGCCAAGTTCAACAGGTAAGTAATGTCTATAGTCTTGTTCCTTTCAACGAATTTCAAACTCAACTAGTCAACTCACAGGTACGCACTACGTAGAGTTATGGCAGCGAACCGCAATTTCAACGACATAGTTGCAGAACCACTTACAGAGTCATCGCAGAAAGATTGGTTTAAATGGGTAGAGAACTATCTAATATCTCTTGATCTTTGGGGAGTGACGAGTGGTGATGAAAAACCAACCGGAAATAGGGGGGAAGATTTTGCTAGATGGCAGAGAAAGAATGCTGCAGCATTGCAAGTCATTCAAATCTCTTGTGGGACTAACAATCACTCTCTTATACGACGTATCAAAAAAGCCAATACTGCATGGAATACTCTCCGTCGTGCCTACAATCCACAGGATCCTCCTCCCAAAGGTCAGTCCTCTGTAGTAAACGCCTTCTCAATCTTTAAACTTCTGCAGATAAGCCCTTGTCATTAGTTAATCATATCGCACTGTACTGTGATAATAATTGATTAACTCTTCAGGTAATAGCTGTTACAAAAGCAAGGTGAAGGCGAAGAGAAAATAAGGGAAATGAAGGGGAAATCTTAGCCCTTCATTTTGATCTGGAAATAAAATAATCCTTGCCGTTCATTTTCAATTGATTTTTTGGGAGTACTTTTAAGATTGTATTTATCGAAATAATTTTTTTTTAAATTATAACAAAATAAATATTAAATTTGAACTGGTCAGACATTTAGATAGTTAATTTGTAAATATTATAAAAAAATTTAATATTAAATTAAACTATTCAAATTATATATGTATATACATGTCCAAAGTACTACATCAACATAGTTAATTAGTAAAAACGCGAAACACCTCTTCACGTGGCTGCAAAGTTTGTTCATTTGCGCATAGTAGACGAGTTGGTAGAATTAGTAGAACCGGATGATCTTGTAAAAGACGATCGTTCTGGATACACTCCACTTGCTATGGCTGCATCACATAATGGACGGGACATTTCAATTGCAAAATACTTTGGTCGGGAAAAATAAAGAAGTACTTGAAACTTCAAATAATTACCATAAACGGATATTTCCTGTTACATTGGCTTTTCGTTGTGGCTTCAATGAAATGGGACGTTATCTCTATTGCCAGACTCCTTTGACAGTCTTCCAAAGGAGAAGAAGGCAAAACGGGGTGCTTTGTAATGACCTTAAGTTAAAAAAAAAAATCCTCCTAATTTATGTTTTATTTAATTAATATTATGGCAAATGGAGAGGGGTGAGTTAGTGAAACTTATGCTAATAGCTTACTTGAAAGTCTAACATTTAAAATTATTTTAAAATAGATTAATTTCATTTAGTTTAAGATTGTAGAAAAACTACCAAAATGTCCATGTCTTTTGTGTTATTAGAAGAAATTTTGGACCCTCTTTTGTAATTTTTGCTATTTCATATAAAATTAGATTTATATTCTCTCTTGATCAATAAGCACGCACCACCTCATTTGTTTTCCCTCTCCTTCAGCGTTTTCGAAAAATCTAGAACCACCAAGAGTCATTTTGTTCATTCTCTGCTCATCTCCTCCTCGCCGTTGTCCTTTATTTCTTCCCTCACCGCCGTTGAGCTTGCTTGTTTCTTCTCCATTGAAGATCTGCTGTGAAACGACATTGTTTCTCGTTTCCCTGTCTCTGGTTGCTCTCGATTTCTGCTCATTGTTGATGAAGTATGCTTGGTCTTTGCCTCTTATTCCTTCTTAGCTGCTGTTGTGTTTAGATCACCGAAGTTTACTGCTGTAAGAAAGCTGTTCAAGTCAATTTACTCACTCTTTGCTCAGGCTTCTTTCCTCCACAGTTCCTTTCCATCCCCTATGCGATCACCAGTAGCTTGCACGAGTAGAGCTAGGCCAGCCGTTGAGTCCACCACCAGTGTCTGTGATCACCATGAATCTGCCACTGTCGAGGTCGAACTCACAAATTCATCTGCTCCTCTGTTCATCCATTAGTCTTCTCTTCATGCGACGGTGATGCCTGAATCTTTCTTTCTTCTCCTCTGTTAATGCACTGCCATGGGACCGTCTCCCATCTGTGCTGTTTATGTGGATGTTCCAAGGTCTTCTTCTCCCTCCTTCGTTCTGTGTCTTGTTTTCTCCATTTTTGTTTGACTAGAACCTCCTTTTGTTCTGCTATGTCGTGATCACACGTGAGTTTGGGAGGTTCAACTTCTTCTTTTCATTTTTTTATTGCATTGGTGATAAGTCAAGATGCATCTTTCTTCTATTTTGTGGGTGCATTTGTGTGATGTGGTTGAAAATGGGTTTTTATTTTTTCCCCTTAAATTGCAGCTGTTATGCGTGTTAGAAGGATAATCAGATTAAGCTTGAGTTTAAGAACATGATTTTTGACTGATTATTCCAATTATTATTATTATTATTATTATTATTATTTGGTTAAAGAATTGAAATTGGGTTGGCTGATTGAATTCAATATCAATTTTGTGATTTATAGGAAATGAGATTTAAAGGGAAGAGATTTGGTGTTAATTTGAGAATTAATAGATGATAAGTGTTCGATAAAATGCCTCTAGGAGAGTTTTGCTTGAATATCTTAGATTTATGAAATTTTATTAGTTATTGTGATAGATACATTTAGTTTGATTGTTATTGATCCATGAATTTGGCTTGTAGGTTACAAATTAAAGAAATTTAATTATTACAAATTTGTATGTGACTTTAAATTCTTGGGGATAAAATGGTTATTAATAAAGTGTTGGATAAAATATGATAGGTTAGAAAATTCTAATTGTATGGTTGGAAACAATGTACTAAAGAAAAGATGTTATCTCAAGTAAATAGGTTGATATGGCTAAAACATTATTGAGATCTTATCTAAGCTCTAAAATATTAAGAATTATAAGATTGAAGAGTGTATAAGGTATATCATCAATTTAGAAGACATACTTGGGGTGTTTGGAAATGGTTAGTCAAGAGAATTAAAGGTTATATGTTTATTCAATGGTTTGGAATGTCGTACATTAGATGCTTGGTAAAAAGCCTAAGAAAAAACTTTTACGTATAAATTTTATTGCTAAAATTTCAAAGTTATTTTTATTTTGTTTTGTTGAATGGATTCCCTTTAAAGAATTTGTTGATTTAAAAGTAAAGTTCATTAAAATCTTATTATACTTTATAGGGTAATTGTAAGGAAGGTAGCTTGATTGGAGTTGTAAGAAATGAATTTTGAGTTTTGAAAATTCTACAGGTAAGTGGATAGCGTCCCAACTGATATTTCATTAAAATCTCTTTTATTCAAATATTACATTTTTATGCAAATTCTTTTTACGACAACAATGTGATTATAAGATATTTTGTTGATTAAACTAATTTATTTCATGAAATTATTTTACCAGAATTGATCATTTTAGTTAATCAGTAAATACAGGTTTGAATTCTAATTGTGGGATTTTATTTTGAAAATTATTGAATTGCTACAAAAAATGATTCATGCGATTTTGACATTGAAAAGGAAAATTTAATTGAATAATGATCAATTTCTTGTGTGTTTGAAATTGAATTTAAAAGGGACTTTATATAAAACACTGGCTGCTAACGGCAATTCTGTTAGCCCTTGACGCGCCATGATACACCTAGCTAACAGAATGTTTATAAGAGGTGCTAGCCCCGTACGATGGCCAATGCATGTGGAACGAAGGGATGGTTATTCGTGAGCATCGTACTCACATTTGTTTTCCCGGCTTTAAGCCGCGTTTAGTCAACATTACCCTCGTGGACTGAGTGTCCACATTTGTTTTCGTGGCATAAGCCGCGTTTGGTTAGTTACCCTCATGGATTGTATGTTCACATTTGTTAATTGTTTTAATAAGTCCCTATATTAATGAGTCCAATCGTTTGATGATTTTATATTCTATTGGTTTTTATTTAGTAATTTATTTATAAATATTTATTTTATTTATGCGTTTTCTTGAAATCAAGTGATATTATCATTTTCTATGATAGTTCAATGATTTGAGATTTTATTTGAAATTTATAGAGCCATTTTATTATGAAGTTTATAAAATTTTTACAAAAATTTTGTCTATTTAACTTACATAACTATTTCAAATTTTTTATTTTATTTATATTCTATTATTTATTGTTGGGACATTATTTACTGAAAAAGATATTTTGGTATCAGATAGTATAGTTGAACTTGTGACTCGAGATATCCACTGAGGAGTTTTATTACTGAATTGAAGCAGAAGAATTATTTTAGTTAAATCTTAATTTGATGAAAAATTTGAACTTTATACCTACGTTGGCGTCTGGCCTTATGTGCTCCATATAGACTACAGGTAGGATCCTTACATTTCTTTGAAAATTGAATATTTGATTTAATATTGTAATAATTTCTAATTACTCTATTAGTGTGTTTAACGTATTGACTTTAGAGTTTCTCTGATCAAGGCTTAAGGGATATGAGTTTTGTGCCCATATCCCGTGCTGATCACACCTGATTTTTGGGGGCGTCATATGCTTCGTTTCTCAGGCTCTGTTTCATCACTGGAAATCTTGGTAACATTCCTTACAAGTACTTCCATATAATTTCATCAAGTCATACTATATGTATCATTATTCTCATTTCTTTCTCCACATTGTGTTGTTTTGAAGATATTCTATATGATTATGACATATAAATAGATATTGCCCTACATTTGCTTCAACAAAGCCAGAGCTACTCTTTGCTGCTGACGTAAAGAATCGCCCAATATTTGATCAGATTGCACGCTCCCTCTTTAATTCTCCCAACCAAAGTCAACCTTGGTTCTGGAAGCAATGTGTTTATCACTATTAGTGCAAATTACTCCTTTTAGTTGTCTGCATTTTCATCCTACTATTTTCTATATTTTTTTGCTATATTTTTTATATTGTTTTCTCAAGTCATTGGAATAAACAGATCTCATTAACTTAGGCATCGTTCATGTTACTACATTTTAGTTTGGACCTTAATTTTGTTAGCTACAGTTAAAAAAGACAGATTTGGAAAATGCTGTGCTCACTTAACATGAGGAGCCTGTACAAAACAATTGATTAGATAGTAAAAACGCAAGAGTTAGTTGCACCATAAGGACCACGTCAACCCTATTCTATCATGAGAAAGAATCATCAACAATGCAGACCAAGAAGGAAATAGTACACACACATGGACTGCTAATTAAACTTTGGGCAGTTTAGTCTTCTTGGACTTCTTCTCTAATGCATTTGTCAAGATAGGCCAAGATATATCTCTAACATTCCCCCTCAAATGAGAGGTGATCAATGTGAGACCGAGTTTTTCTCGAAGAAAAAGAAACCGAGATGAAGGAAGTGGCTTGGTCAATAAGTCGGCTAACTGATCCTCAGAAGGAACAAAATGATAAGGAGAGACTTAACAAGCACTAAATCATGAACAAAATATGTGTTAATCTCGATATGTTTAGTACGCGCATGAAAGACTAGATTTGAGGTTTAAAGCAAAAGTACTAATATTATCACACCAAATGACAGAAGTTGGCTATAAGACTAATCCAAGTTCACCAAGTAATGAGCGAAGTCAAAGAAGTTCTGATGCTGTGCGAGCAAGGGAACACTATTCAGACTCGACACTAGACGAACAATGATAAGTGCATATTTAATAATTAAATAGATATAGATTTTAGTTTGATTTGATTATATTTATTAAGATTTCACATCTATTTAATTAATATTTATATAAATTTCCTCTCATCACTTAATTATAAGATAAAAAGAAATGTTGATATAAAATCTATTCATATAGCTCTTTTTTATGTTTTGCAGGAAAATAATAGATGGAAGAAAAGAGGAAAATGCAATAAAAAAAGGAAAGATAAAAGATTATATATATGTATATATGGATGGAAGGAGCAGTTTCATCACATGATATGTCTCATATATATATGTATATATATATATATATAATGTATATATATATATATATATATGTATGTATGTATGTATTAGAGTTCCGCATCGACTAGGAATAAGAGAACAAGCCTCTACTTTGACTATAAATATTCCTTCCATCAAGAGGGAATGCATCCAATCACTTATCTGAGTATTTTAAGAATTTCTTTTAAGATATTTAGAGCATGTAGAAGCATTTTAAAAGCTGAAAGCGAGATCGTTGAGGAGCTCTACAAATCATAATTATTTATTATTTATTTTTTATTTTTCTCCATGATCATTTTTTATGATTGGGAATTTTAGAAAGGTATTATTTGATTTTATTATATGTTTTTAAATTACCTAGTTAGGGTAGGGATATAGCCCAATTGGGGAGTTAGTTTTCTACTTTCTTTATTTTGACTTTTTACATTTATATTTATGAATATTTTTGATTTTTTTAATTATATTTATTTCTTTTGCTCTTCATGTGATAAGATATGTGACAAGATCAAGACAAGTAGGCTTCTTTATACATAGACCAATATCAATGGTGCCTTTAAGATAACGAAGAAGTCATTTAACTACATGCCAATGTAACAAAGTTGGAGCAAACAAGAACTAACAACGCTTGCTTACTGCAAAAGACACATCTGGCCGAGTGTTTGCTAAATATTGTAGAGAACTAACAATAACACAACGATAGTCAAATGCCAACGGCAAAGGAGCACTATAAAATCAAGTGAGAGTATGACCTAGAACCATTAGAGTCTTGCAGGCAGAGGAATTACTCATGTTACACTTGCCAAGAAGATCCATAATATACTTTCCTTGATTTAGATAAAAACCAGAATCATCTTGTGTTACCTCAATTCCTAAACGGTAATAAACGGGTCCTATATCCTTAAGAGAAAAATAACTCATTATGTTTTGATATAAATTGAGTCATGCTTTGGAGATTGTTACCAGTAACTAGAATACCATCAACATAAATGAGAATTATCAAAATCTGATCACGATTATGAAAAATGAATAAAGAGGTATCACTCTTACTATTATAAAATTACCATAACAAAAGTGTAGATCAAAGATGATCAAACCATGCTCGAGGTACCTGCTTTAGACCATAAAGTGCCTTTCTTAATTTGTAAACATGATGAGATTTGTGAGGATGAATGAACCCTTCAGGTTGAACCATGTAAATAGTCTCTTGCAACACACCTTTTAAAAATATGTTATTAATATCTAGTTGTCGGACACTCCGGTTATGGGAAGCTGCTAAAGTAAGAACCACGTGAACAGTTGATGGCTTAATCACTGGACTATATGTTTCACTATAGTCTACTCCAGGTTGTTGTAAATATCCTTGGCAACAAGATGTGCTTTATATCAATCAATAATGTTATCTGGCTTAAACTTTGCCTTAAATACCCATCGACAGCCCACAATATTGTAAATAGAGTGAAAGGAACTAAATCCCAAGTATTATTAGAGCTACATATTCATCAGACATTACCTTCTTCCAATGAGCAAGTCATAAAGCTTTATTAGCAAAGCACGGTTTTGTATATAACTGTTGAGGATCGTATTGAATGACTCTTATGTAAGGTTGCTTGGGTTTGAAAATTCCACTTCTACCATGTGTCACTATAGGATGAGTGGGCACCATAAGAAGTGCCAGAGAGTCATTACTAGTCAAAACTAGACTAAGCTGAGTAGCTGAGGAAACGTTGTCATGTGGACTGGAACATAAAGAGGATGGCAACACATTGGTCATGGTGTGGGAAGAAATCATGAGTTGGTTCAAACAAATAAAGCTCATCATGAATTAAAGATGGTCCAGGTGGTAATGAAGATGTACTAACACGTCTAGTAGAAACTGAAATTTTTGAATTACTATCATCAATTGCATGAGAAATATCTGAAGTGGCTTCCTCTGTTTTAGCACCTGTAAAACAAAGCATAGGAGACGGAACTAACAGGGAGTAATTATTATCAACCATACGGCTAGGTTGTGAGGAGATTCCTGCAAAAGGAAAATCATCCTCATTAAATACTACATGTTATGAGATAAATATGTAGTCTCATGGGCTCAAACACTTGTATCCCTTATGAGAAGGAGTTAGACCCAAATAAGCACATTTTTTCTAGAATTCCATCTTATGTTTATTATAAGGCCGAAGACATGGAAAATAAGTACATACAATCTTGAAGCCTCCATAATTTGGTTTAGAACTAAAAAGTACTTAAAAGGGTGATTTCTGTGTTAACACTGGTGTAGGAAAACGATTAATTATATAAATTGAATTCATGAAAGCCTCCTTAGTAATGAAGTGGCATTGAAGCTTGTACTAGCATAGCTAAACCCATCTCAATGATATGGTGATGTTTATGCTCAACCCTTCTATTTTGTTTAGAAGTATGTGGACAAGGATGTCAAAATAAAATTTTGAAATCAGTTAAGGTTGAAGTGAAACTATGGAATTCTCCGCCCCAATCACTTTGGAGAACTTTAATTTTTTGGTCTAACTAATTCTCTACTAATTTTTGAAATTAAATAAAAGCAGATAGAGCTTCCTCCTTAGAACAGAGTGGATACAACCACGTAAATTGGCTGAAATCATCTACAAAACTAATATAGTATTTAAAACCAAACTTAGAAGCAATGGGCACAGGACCCCATAAATCAGTGTAAACTAATTCTAGAGGAGCTTTTGTGGTAGATTCAGATAATGAAAAAGGTAATTTATGCATTTTACCAAGTTGACATGCATCACAAAAATCAAGAGCAACAGTATTATCAAGGTTGATGTTACAAAGCTTTAATACTTTCTTAATGGCTTTACAAGAAGAATGACCTAATCTCTTATGCCATGTTTCTAATACAGCTAACAGAGTAATAGGGTAGTCATAATGAGCTAAATTATAAAGTTGATAAACATGAGGCTCGCCATCTATCTTGTATAAACCATCACATTGTGTCCCTTTAAGCAGTTCCTTGCCCATTCTTAGATCCTTCACAACACAATGAAGACCAAGGAATTGAATTAGTATATCATTATCTAAGACTAACTCAGAAACACTAAGTAGATTTTTCTTGATTGTTGGGACCACAAGAATATTCTTTAGCAATAACTTTGAGGAACCACATTTAAAATAACCTAAAGTATAATCAAAGATAGGCAGACTTGCATCATCACCAACTGTTAATTTACCTGTCACTGCTTGAGCACTAGAAACAAAGTTACCATTGAGATGAGTGACATGGTTTGAAGCTCTACTATCTAAATACCAAGTTGGATCCTGAACAATTTCAGGAGAAGTATAATAAGCAGATAGAGTGGACCTCTCATTATATACAAAATTTCTATCAAAGCGATAGAAACAATCATCAACCACATGACCATGATGACAACACAGTTGACACTTCATTTTATTGTTGTTGTTTCTAAAAGGTCCCTATGATTGCCACCTCGGCCATTACCACCTCAACCTCGACTAAAGGAATGCCAAGATCCATTAGAACCTAAATGCACAGCACTAGAAATAGCTCGATCAGCTTGAAAACTTAAATTACCAAATGCTGTACTTATTGTGCTAACATTATTAAGATGTTCGAGATGCTTCTCATATGTTACAAGAGATTAATGTAAATCAACCCATGATAAACTAGGTTTATTGACAAGATGCACGATAATAGGAGTACAATCGGCATTGAGTCTAGCCAATGTTTGCATGACAACATCAAGCAGTGGTAAGGGATGCCCAGCTAAAGCCATGTGGTCTACAAGTAACTTTATCTTGCTGAGATACTCTTCCATTCAAAGAGAAACTTTTTGAGTACTCTAAAATTCAGACTTCATAAGAGTAATACGAGCTCTAACGTTAGAACATGCTAGATTGGTGACTGCTTTCTAGATTTGTGCAATAGTAGGATAGTGTAAAACTTGAGTTGAAATGTCAGTTCCCATGGACCCAAGGAGCCATCCATATATAAGCTGGTCTATAGCTTGCCAATCTTCAAAGGCAGGATTCACAACATCATTACCATTAGCTATAAATTCTAGAGGAGGAGTCTTCATTCCTAACTAAGGCTGTTGAGCAGTGGCGTTGTCTTAGTCTAAACAACAGCAGCAGAAGGAATGACAGTATTGATTTCTGGTATGGAGGTGGATGATGAAGAACAGGATGGAATGGCAGTAGTAACAAAAAGAGGCATAGTGGAAGAAGTTAAAGCAGGTGAGTTGGTGGTAGAGAGAATTGGAAAGGTTGCCATTAACGTTACCTGCTCTGATAACTAGTTGAAAAAGACAGATTTGTAAAATGCTGTGCTCACTCAACATGATGAGCCTGTACAAAATAATTGATTATATAGTGAAAACATACAGTAGAGTTAGTTACACCACAAGGACCATATCAGCCCTATTCTATTATGAGAGAGAATCATCTACAATGTAGACCAAGAAGGAAGAGTACACACACATGGACTACTAATTAAACTTTGGGCTACTGTTTGGTCTTCTTGGACTTCTTCTCTGATGGATCTGTCAAGATAGGCCGAGATATATGTCTAACAGCTACACACACAGACAACACAATATTCTAGCTAATCCGAATGCCAAAAAGCCTTGTATTTCATGAAATCATAATGGAAACTTATTTGCTTGTGCATGATATGGAGCGCGTGCGCTTGTCTTTGCAAGTGGCATGAAATAGTCAAAAACAATCTCTGAAAAATTGAATGGCTCCACTCAACTTACTTGTTCTTTTAGTTATTTTATTATTTGAAGAAGCAAGCTCTTATTTCTTCATTTCTTTTATCACTTTTTGGGGTTGAAGATATCAAAATACCATCAATCATAGCCACAGAGCATATCCGTGTAGATATTTAACAAGAAGGCGAGATGAGTAACTAAGTTGAAGTTATCATATTCTCTATCAGTTGATCAGAAGATGAAATCAGATAATATTACCTATCAAATATTGTAACATATAGATTAAAAGATGCGTAATTCTTTATCAAACATGAAAATCAGGTATGTCAAAATATAAAATTTGAATTTGAAATTCCTATGAGCTCAATTTGGGCGTAATGCAAAGTCCTAGCCATAATTTATGTATACAAGTTAAATGTCTGCATACAGGTGAAACTAACTAGGCATGACAGGAAAAAGATAGAGCTCTACATATTTACATAGAAAATATATGTGTCTGTGTGTGACCCTTAAGGAAAGATAAACCTATGGAGGCATGCATGCATATCCTATGTGTGTACGTGTACTTGATCCATTTTCGGATGACTAAGCTAGCAAAATTCCGTCTCAATAGGGCTACGTCTACCGCATAGGCTCATCTCGTACACCTATAAGTTGTCAGGTACCCTATGCAAAAATGTTACCTAAAACTTAGATTGAATATACACTTTTAAGATTAGTTCTCGTGATTAAAATCGACTAACATTAAGTTGTACTCGAGTTACTAATTGTCCAGGAATGGAGGGAATACGTAAGATGAAGCTTCAACACACACGGACAGATGAAATTCTAAAGCTAGTTTGTAAGAATCTAAAATCTCTGAACAAATATAAAAAGGATAAGATTGCACAAGCACTGTTGACAGCGGGTGAAGTAGGGAATGCTGAGTTCTTGTACAAAGAATTAAAAGCCAAACCAGAATTAATCTCGAAGGTCATTTTTCATTAAAAAAATGGGCAAGTTTTCTTCAATGCAGTGAAAAATCGTCAAGCTGATGTTTTCAACCTTTTCCGTGAGTTTTGGTTTAGGAATGTGGTAGCAACAATGCCAAGTGGCCCCATGAACAACAACTTGCTTCATATGGCTGCCATGTTGGCTTCTTCTTCCCAACTTGACCGCATTTCCGGTGCCGCTCTGCAAATGCAATGGAATTCCAGTGGTTCAAGGTTAGAAGTTAACTAAATTAATTAAATGCTTTCGTAACGAATGCAAGTGGAAGTATGATTTCGTTGGCCTAGATTGTAACATCTTTTAAATGTATAGGCGGCAGAGAAAGTGGTGGATCCTAGACTTTGGCCTCATTCAAACAATGCAGGTTTGAATCCTCTGGACTATTTTTTAAAAAACCACAGAGGACTGAGGAAGGAAGGAGAGGGATGGATGAAAGAAACGGCAACTTCATGCTCTGTTGTTGGTGCTCTGATCATCACCATGATGTTTGCTACAGCTTTCACTGTTCCAGGAGGAAATGATGGAACTTCAGGGTACCCAATATTTTTGAACAAAAACTTATTTAGACTTTTCTTAATCTCTGATGCAGCGTCCTTGTTTGCTTCTACTACTTCTGTGCTGATATTTTTGGGCTAGGGACCTCTAATGTGCCTTTTTATAATGTTCCTTATAATGCCTCAATTTTTCAATTTTATTTTTCATTTTTCTTTAGATCATTGGCTTTTACATAAAATAAGAAACATTTGGATATCTTAATGTCTCAAAATGGTGAAAATTTATATTTTTTATGATTTTCAAAAATAAAAGGGTGTATTTATGATTTTTTCTTTAAAAAATCATAAAAAATATAAATTTTTATCATTTTGAGACATCAAGATATCCAAATATCTCTTATTTTATATAAAAGCCAATGATCTAAAGAAAAAATAAAAAATAAAATTAGAAAGTTAGAAACATTACAAGGAATATTAGAGAAGGACACATTAGATGCTTCTAGTTCAACATTTTTAGGAGTCCTTACATCACTCTATGCAGAAGAAGACTTCCTCTACTCCTTACCTATGAAATTGATCATAGGCCTTTCTTCACTTTTTCTCTCCATTGTAACTATGCTAGTCGCCTTTTCTGCAACAATAATCATGGTGTTGCAGGATGCCTCATCACATTCATGGTCTTATCTTCTTGTTATTATGTTCACTAGTGTTCTAGTCATCCTCTTTGTATTTTTACAGTTCCCTCTTCTGATTGAAATAATTTCTTCTACTTATGGTCCTGTCATCTTCAAGAGGAAGGGCAAGAAGTGGCCTTGAATTGTGTGTGTAATATAATTGATACATCTTATTACTGTATGTTTTTTACATTGAATAAGAAGTTCCCTCTTGAATCTTGATAATATAATAAACCAATGGCTTTTATTTTCAGTCTAAAGGGACATCAGTTGGAGATGCGTGTATCGACGTGATCGCGCAGTTCTTGGGCTCACACAATTTTTATTTACTTTTGATCAGCCACGTGCAGTGCATGCTGGCCCGAACTTAAATGATTTGATTTTGATTAAAATTACATTCCAGACTCAAACGCTTATTTTAATAATTTCTTTTTGATATTTTAATTTTAGCCAATGTTAGATGAACATATGCAACCGCACAAGCCAAAAATAATCAAGGAATCGTTCAACCCTGAAAAGAGTGGAGAGTTTTCAAAACATTTCTATCGCTTGATTTTAATGTGTGAGTCAATTTGCAATTACCTTAATTGTTGAATTTTTTTTAATGAGTGGCAGGGTTAGACTTGATCAAAGTCCAAAAAAAAAAAAAGATATTGATTTCACTACATGTAACAAGAAAAATTTCATCGCCACTAGCTAGTTATTTGTAGGGAAAAATTAAAAGAACTATAAATGTCTCTCTTACATTGAGAAAAAAAATTAAAAATGACCAATTCTCTCTATTAGGACTATCTAGAGAAGAGAAGGTAACATATTTTCTTGGTTAAATAAAGCAGCAACCATTTGTCTTGCTGGTTTAGCATTGAACAATAATAAAACTCAAAGTATCACTACCACAGAAAATACTCATATTTGACGCTTATTTTTCACAATACTTGACGGTTTTTAATAGTCAAGTAAGGGTGCGACATATATTAAAAAAATAATACTTGACGGTTAAAAATCATCAAGTATTAATCTTATACTTGATGGTTATTTGAAAAAAAACTGTCAAGTATATGAATTAAATATGCACTTCCCTAAATAAATACTTGACAGTTATAAGAAAAAAAACATCAACTATTTATGGCCAAAACTTGCCAGTTCTTTTGGCCATAAATACTCTATGCTTGTTTCCTTATAACCGTCAAGTATTTACAAATAATTGACGCTTGTTTGAAACAAGTGTCAACTATATTGATACTTGAAGGTTATTTTGAAATAACTGTCAAGTATTTATGGCATAATTTTTTTAAATATAGTGGCTGCTTTTAAAGCAGCCCCCTGCATAAAGATACAGATAAACATAAAAAACAGCCAGCCAGCAACGAAAATAATGCAATATAATGAATGTTGTAATAGTATCTCTTATCTAATTAACATAAAAATTCCTATACATCTAACCTTAAAATCTAAAAATTCTATGCTCAACTTATTTGCAAACTAATGTTCCAAAACTAAGTGGCCTATCCCATAAAAATTGGCCCCAAAAATGTGTATATAAATGTAACTAACTATTGTATCGGCCTAACTATTGTTGCTATCCACATATTGAAAACACATTGGGCCACCTCTTCAATGACCTTTTTTACATGTGTAGCCGTATAACGAACGCAATAGACGTCTTCAAAGTATTGCAAGCAAATAGTCACAACAATTTCAAGTTAATAGGTAGTTAATTAAAATTGTTTAAAATTTATAATTGAAGTGTAATTAAATTTATATATATACCTTGTCAGATAATATGGTAGAGGCATGAGTGATAATGTCCTTCATGAACTTTATCAAGCAATAACCACAATCATTGCTCTGATCTGGCTGGAATGGACACTGTAAAAAAACACATATCAATGAAATTGTAAAATATAATGAGACAATTTCTTGATTAAAAACTTGACCAATTAAATGAATACCTTAACAATGACCCATTTCTCTGAAGATTCGAATGCCCTCATCTTAGGGGACACAGTTATGTCGGTCGCAGTGCGATGCAACACTACAGCTCTAAGAAGGAATTAAGGAATAAATGTGAGAAATATATGTGAATGAAAACTAAAAATCAAAAGAAATAACAAGTAAAAAAATTCAACTTACTCATTAAAAAGTACCACCATATCTTCCCTATTACTTGGCTCTCCATTAAGGGGATCGAGATACCATATTTTTAGAGTAACGGGATTAACCACATAAGCATCCAGTGTCCCCTAACAAGAAATAGCACATGTTACCAAACAAATAAATATAAAAAAATATTTACTCATAATAAATATTAACAACCCACCCTTGGCAGTAAAGAGCGAGAAATAAAGTATCCTTCGCTGCTCCCCTTTCTCGAAATTGATCCGAAAGCATTTTTGCTTGATTTTTAAGGGCTTCCTTTGTAATATTATTGTGGGGAGAGATATCAGGAGGATTAACCAGCTTAATCTTTGACTCGAGGCCACCAGGAACCACGAATGAGGGATAAAGGTGTAAAAAATATATAAGTTAATATGCTTGCATACTCACACACATAAATAATTCAAGAAATTAACTGATAAATATTGAAGAATTACCTCATGTAGAAAGTCATCAAACTAGTGCTCGCCATATCGTGCTTGAGGATTTCATTCAAAATTTCATCCCCAACGACTTCAAATAATGCTCTACCAAATAGCCCATCATCAAAATTAATGATATCCCCAATCGGCACTTGACGAATCATCCTTGTAGCCGAAGCATAGGTCTTAAAAGAGTCACGAAATTTGTTTTCTACAACAGGCATAGGCACTGCATGTTGCAAAATCGTGGCTGACTCTTTAGTATGGCCCGACACCTTGCCCTTCAATTTGCTTTTCCCCCTTGGCTATACAATGAAAAAGTTAGACACACACACACACACACATTAAAGATTCTAAATAATTATATAAATCATATATACCTTTTTCTTTGTTGGCAAGGGGTCCTTTGGCGGCTTTGGTGTACCAACTATAACAAGGTGGCTGGGCCATGCAACGAAGCTCTCCAACACATCTCCTACCGTCTGCATCTCATCGGTAGGATAAGGTAATGGATACTTGGGGTTGATTTCAACAAGTAAGGAAACCCTAATGTAATTGGGTGATAGGTGAAGGTTATGGATTGTGTCCCCGACAATGTTATACACGCGTCCCGTTGCAACTACTTTGCGTGACGGATCGTCTGCTAAATAGTTGCAGTCATTCTCGCCCTAAATAAATGAAGAATGTCAGTTGTTTAGACAAAAAATTAGTTAAGCAAATTTAGAAGAGAAAATGCATTACCTCGGGTATTTTGTTTGAAGGGACTGTGCAGCTATATTTCCTGCTGGGGCTAATATCAGCCAAAAGCCTCTCAGGGATCTACCCCTTCAATAGCATGTCAATTAACTTTGCCTACGCTTCTAGCTGTTGCTTCATAACAGCTTGCTCTTCTCTCAACTCTTAGACCTCGGATGAAGAAGCCAATGTTCGCTTCTTAATCTTGCCAAAGTATTGCTTCTTTGTGACACCGAAGCTGACACCCTTAATACGACCAAGGTGATCAGGGGTCCCCAACGCTCTAGCTAAGATATCCTCATGCTCAGGAAGCTTACCCTGTGATACTTCTTGAGAGAGGGAATCCTGTAAAAAGTAGAGCTAATTAGTATGCATTTTAATAATCATTTATTAATAATAGATAAGAATAACACTTATAATTTTTTCAGCAACCTCTTTCATACAAGGGTTGTCAATCACTCCATCTTTATTTGTTCGTGCTAATGCCCATAGTCTTTGGCGGGATATGGTAACATCCGATCCCTCGGCCTCTACTTCTTTCTGCTCTATACCTGCATACCCTAACCTCCCTACTCTATAAGGATATTCATTCCCGGCCACTCTCTCCTTATTTGGGTGCTCAATTCCTTTAATCAATAACAAAAATATCCTGTTCGTACACATAGATACATTCAATAAAAGGCACTAAAATTTAAATTTTAGAAACATAAATACCTTAAATTCCTTCGCTCGTCGAGAGAAAACAAAAGTATCCTAATCTTCTTACTTTACTAAAGGCTATAATAGGGGAGAAACTCAGGCTACAAATTCAGCATTAGGGTCTTTCAAATATTTTTGTGTAATAAAATGTCTGAAAGACAGTAATGCCCTCCTAACCTTTTGAAGGACAAAATCCTTCTTACTCTTGTCTATTTCAAATCCTGACTGTAAAATAAAATAAATATGTTAGGTGCATCAATTTAAAATATTATAATAGAATATAACTTAGTCAAATGCAACTTATAGATACGGTCTCTCAAACAATGTCCTTCGTGGCTTGATCAACTTTACGCCATGATTTCTGCATGATAGACACAGTTGTTTTTGCCACAACCCCAATATAACTTATAAACTTTGCAGATTTGATGGCTTGGCCTTTCTTGTTCCACTACACTGCAATTTTTTTCCCTGCAGCTCTTGTTTTTGTGACTTCTTCCATTATTGTCAGGCCCCGCCGGATATTGTTATATTCCTGCTCTAATTTTTTTTGTGACAACGGAGCATCAATAGAAGTTGTAGCGGGATCTGATGGAGGGATTTCAGTGGACTCAGAATCTGAAGCCATTTATCTGTAACACAATAAAATTCCAAAATTAATCAACCATGATTAATTCAAAAAATTAATCAACCATAATTAATTCAAATATTAATCAATTATACTAATTCAAACATGAAAAAAATGGCATAATTAATTCAAAGGTTACATGTTCAAGTTGCTCTTTTTCGTTTCCTTGACTTTAGTTTTTTACTTCCCCCTCCTTGAAATATTTTCTTCTTATGTTGAAATAATTTACCCCTCTTTGAAATCCAAATGCCTTCATTGTGATCATTTCTCATGTATAGAGCTTCATCAACAGTGTCGTTACTTTGATTTAATGTCCCTTCAAATGGGTCATTTTCAATTACTACATTTTCATTTATTTTTTCATGTAACATGAGAATAGACCACCCCTTATTAGCAGGGTCAGGGACATAAAACACTTGTTTAGCTTGTTACGCTAAAATAAAAGGCTCATCCTTATACCCTTCCTTGTTCAAATTGACTTGTATAAATCCAAGTTGATAATCAAATTTCAATCCATTTTTTTATCAATCCACTTGCACCCAAAGACTGGAACTCAAAAGTATATGTAATCTAAATCCCATATATCCTCAATTACACCAAAGTATGACATGTTTGCATAGATAGGATTTTTATCCTTAGTGCTAAAAATATGCATGGAATGAGCTACAAGAGTTACACCACTATTTTACATTGTGCTCCTATCATCTTGCTCCCTTGTATAAAATGTGTATCCGTTGACAAGGTAAGCAGTGTAAGAAATGGCCTGTCTGTTTGGACTATTAGCTAACCATCTCAATTTTTTAGAAACTGAATTAGAATCAACATTTAACATTTGAAGAATGTGCTCTTTAAACCATCTTGTAAAAGTTTTATTGTGTTCTCTAGCATACCAAATTTTTGATTTATTAAGATTGTCCCTCCTAAGTTCAATCATATGCTTGTCACATACTCTTCAACCTCTTCAGTGTTGTGCAACACATATAGGTGGGCTTACTCCCACTGTACGCTTGACATAGTAATGACTTTATTTTCCATGATCCCCTCTCCACTTATTCTACCCATATGTCGAGACTTTGGAAGCCCAACATAGCTAATATAACTCAGGTACTCGGTATAAAAGTCAACAACCTCTTTAGAAATATAGCGTTTAACAATACAACCCTCCGATCGACTTTAATTTTTCACATAGCCTTTCAAAATCTTCATATAACGCTCAATAGGATACATCCATCTTAAATAAACAGGCCCACACATTTGAACCTCCCTAACCAAGTGAACAATTAGGTGGATCATAATATCAAAGAATGCTGGTGGAAAATACATCTCAAGCTCACACAGTGTTAATACAATTCAAGCTTGCAACCTTAGCAACTTATATGGGTTAATCACTTTACTGTAAATGGACTTGAAAAACAAATATAACTTAGTGATTGTCCCTCATACTTTAAAGGGTAAAATTGCACGTATAGTAACTGGAATAAAATCCTCTATTAAAACATGGCAATCATGAGACTTTAAGCCCTTTAACTTCAAATCTTTCATTGATACAATATTTTTTATGTTTGAAGAGTAACCCTCAGGAACTTTAATTGCATTAAGGAACTCACAAAATGCAGCTTTCTCTTTCTTAGATAGCGTATAAGCTGTCGGAGGAAGAAAGGTACAGTTCCCCTTATCTTGGGGTGCTAATTCTTCTCTTATTCCTAAAGAAACCATGTCCAACCTTGCTTTTATGCCATCTTTTATTTTTCCTGACACTTGGAGTAAAGTCCCAATAAGACTCTCATAGACATTTTTCTCAATATGCATGACATCAAGAAAATGCCGAACATCCAAGGTGGTCCAATAAGGGAGTTCAAAGAAATAGATCTCTTCTTCCATTCGGTTGTCCTAAGGTACCTTGCAAATGGTTTGCCAAATTCAATACCTAAATCTTTAATCTTCTCAAACAACTCATCACCAGTTAACGGCAAAGGTGTCTTACCTTCTTTTGGATTTCCATTGAACGCTTTTCTCAACCGCCGATAATGATGTTCTTGGTGTAAAAACCTACTGTACCTGAGGTAAACATTCTTTATCCCATATTAAAGCCTCATAGAATGTGTTCCCTCTTTGCAAATAGGGCATCCAAATTGCCCTTTAATGCTATACCCTGATAGATTACCATAAGCAGGAAAGTCATTAATTGTACCGAAGAGCATAGCTCTTAAATTAAATCTTTCTTCTCTATACCCATCATATACCTCTATACCTGACTCCCACATGATCTTTAAGTCATCAATTGGAGGGGCCAAATATATGTCTATGTCATTCCCAGGTTGCTTAGGTCCCGCAATTAGCATGGACAACATCATATACTTGCGCTTCATACAAAGCCATGGAGGAAGGTTATAAATCACCAAAATGACTGGCCAAGTGTTATGGCTACTACTTTGAATCCCATGAGGATTCATCCCGTCGGTAGACAATGCAAGGCGTAGATTCCTACTCTCTTCCCCAAATTCAGGGTACTCATAATCAATCTTTCTCCATTATGGAGAATCAGCAGGATGACGAAGCATGCCGTCTTTTATCCTTTTATCCGCATGCCATGTTAAGCTTTTCACAATTTCTACACTATTATACATACGTCTAAATCTAGGAACGATTGGAAAATACGATAATGCCTTCGCAGGACTTGATCCATTCTGCTTGTAGCATGAGGCATTATACTTCAGACACTTGACGCATATTCATTCTGAAATAAAAGGCAATCATTAGGGTACGAGTGTATCTTTTCATAACTCATGCCAATTGATCGCAATACTTTTTTTGCGTCACATGTTCGATAAGGAAGCTCATTTTCCTTAGGAAGTAATTCTACTTTCAAATACCTAAGCAACTCAGTAAAGCTCGCATTACTCCATCCATGTTTTGCCTTCATGTTGTACAATTTTAACACTGCTAACAACTTTGATGCACTACAACCAGCATACAATGGTGTCTCTACATCACCTTTCAACTTTTCAAACATTTTCGGACAATCCTCAGGGTCCTCTTCAACTGTTTTGGCCATCTGTTTAAGACAATCTTCCTCAAGTGTGCATGTGTCAAAATCATTAGGAGATGATGCACAGCTTTCACTATGCTTCTGGCTGTAACCAATATCATCTCTTGTCTCTCCATGCATTGTCCAACACCTATAACTTTGATCCATCCTATTAATCACTAAGTGTTCTTCACAAGTATCTAGACTAACCCGCTTCACAAGGCCGCACTTTAAACATAGGCAAACAATCCTAGTAGGATCTTGCACATACTTAACTGCAAGCTTAACAAAATTTGCCACCCCATCTTAATATTCCTTGGATAGATAATTGGCAGACATCCATTCATTTTTCATAATTCCTAAAAAGATTAAGAGGGAAATATGATTAGTGACTTTAACTACTCCTAGATAGTGGGAGAATTAGATACAAAGATCAATCAGTCAATAAGTCACTAATCACATGTTTGCACATTCCCCTTTCAATCTTGTTTAAAACTAATAATTATATTTTAATGCTAGCCATTGAACTAATTTCGGCAGCATAACGACTTAAAAAAGAGAGTTTTCCGGGCCTTATCCCCTTTCTCTATTAATCTAAATGACAACAACAACAGCATCCACAACAATAATCACATAAAGTTATATTCAAAAATAATTTAAAAAAATTGATAGTATATATAACAGCTTAAAATGAGTATTACCAGGTCTTTATGCTTTTAAAAAAATTAATTTATCCATAATGAGACTATATATAATCCAACAACAATAATAACAACATTAATAAGAAACTCAATTTTAATTAAAATCATATAAACCACATCAAACACTATATAAATATCAATTTAAAATCTCAAAATATTTTTTCATAAGCCAATTCTTAATCAATTGAAAAACTAGTAATGTGAAAATTGACAACTCAAGGAATATAAATCTAAATTAATCATTCAATTTTAGAACAAACACTCAGAACTTAAAAACAAGGTAATTAGGTGGTATACTATTTTTTATATCCTTAATGAATCTCCTCATATCAGCAAAATAATTGGATGATCTATTAATTCAATAATTAAACACCCAAAAATTTAAAAGTTCAAATACTCACTAAGAAGAACAACAATGCAGATCAAAATAAATAACATAGAAACTATTTATTGCGTATAAAAATTAAAATCAACAACCCAAACATTCAAAATGAAGATTAATGATTGGGAAAGCAAGAACCTACCTCAACAAAAAGTGGGAACGCCGACTGTGCAGAAAAACAAAGACGAGAATGTGTTGTAGAGTGATAGAGATCGAGAATCCAAACGAACAAGTACCCACGAGACTTATGGAGGCTGAGAATCAAAAACCCTTAAGAATCGAGACCGAAAATGTGTTTTTTGGCAGTTGGAGTGACGCAAAATGGGTTTCGGTGGCTCTGGGTTTGTTTCTGAAGATGAAGGATTTGTAAAAATGGAGAGTGAAAAAGAAATATGGAGGGAATTTAAATGACAATACTTGATGGTTATTTTATAACAACCATCAAGTATTACATATTTGATGCTTCTTTTAAAACAACCGTCAAGTATATGGCAGACAAACTTGACAGTTATTTCAAAACAAGCGTTAAGTATGTGCAAAAATTTAATTCTTTTTCTACTATTAATTTGACATTTGTTTATCGAAAACCGACGTGTAAATTTTAGCTTTATCTTATAGTTATTTATAAAAAACATCAAATATATATACTTGACGGTTATCTTTAAATAACCGTCAAGTATATGCCTGAATATTTGACGCTTGTTTTGTAAAACCGTCAAGTATTCTCCGCCTTTTTTATTTGTCATTTTTTTTAAATAAACGTCAATTATAAAGCGTCGATTATACAATTTTATGTAGTAGTGATATTGGAACAAAGAAGAGAGAGAGCGTAAGAGAGACGCTGAAGAATATCTGAGTGAAATGAATTGTATATTCAGAGTATACTGTACATGAGTATTTATAATACAATTAACAAAACCAAACCATGGTCAATTAACCACGTTGGCTATGGCAAACACATAACTAATACATAATTATCTCTAACATTCCCCCTCAATTCAAGGTACATCCTATTCCTAAACTAGTCTTAAAATCAGTAAACATGAGAGCTAGAAAGAGGTTTAGTTAAACCACCTGCAACCTGACAAGAAGCAGGAATATGATACACAGCAATCACCCCTCTGATAGCGCGTTCACGCACAAAATGCAAATCAAGTTCAAGATGTTTAATTTTAGCGTGCAGAATAGGATTCTTGGTCATGAGAACTGCACCTAGATTGTCACACAACACTCTAGGAACTAGAACAAGCTTAACAAGCTTTACATCAGAGGTTGTGAACCATGAGCTGCAAAAGAAGGCCGAGCTACATAGGGTAGTCGCATAGTTTTGCTCTACTACCGGCAGGTGGGTATAATCTTTTGATCCCTTCTACGAAATATTTAGTTTCCCATCAGCTGAAAATATTTGAGTTATCAGGAAATATTTCTCATCCATGGGTTTCGATTTAGGAATGCAGCATCATCGCTCATCTTTCCCAATAGCAATACCTTGTTGCATGTGGCAGCTATGTTGGCTCCTGCTTCACCACTCAAAAGCAAACAAAGCACAAAGAACTGAGGAGTGATCGTCACCATCATGTTTGCAGCAGCTTTTACAGTTCCAAGAGGGAATTATCAAAATTTTGTACCCAATGTTCCTGAAAGAAAAATTGTTCAAGGTTTTCTTAATTTCAGATGCATTGTCATTGTTTGCTTCTATTACTTCCGTGTTCACATTTCTAGGAATCCTCACGTCATGCTATACAGAAGAAGACTTTCTTTACTCCTTGTCTACGTAAATGATCATGGGCTTTTCTATGCTTTTTCTCTCCATTGCAACTATGATGATGGTCTTTTCTTCAACCATAATCATCATGTTGCAACATAAGTCATCACTTGTAGGGGCATTTCTTCTTATTATTATGATTGCTAGTGTTCTAGTGACACTCTGTGTTATTACAATTCCCTCTTCTTGTTGAAATAATTTCTTCTACTTATGATCGCGGCATTTCAACAAGAAGGTAGAGAAGCGGCCATGAATGTGCGTACTTCATATCTTACCATATGTATTCTCTCTCTCTCTCTCTATCTCTCTCTCTCTCTCTATCTCTCTCTCTGTTTTTTTTTTCTTGTGTGAAATACTATATGTATTACTTTTCTATTGAATAAAAAACTTCCCTCTTAAATCTTATACATGTAAACCCACTACTTTTATTTTTAACCTAACCCAGGGCATAAGTTGGAAATGTGTGTCTCGTCCTTTGCATATTAATTGAAAATAATATTATATATATATATGATGCCAAATTAATGGGTTTTAAAATTAGTTATAGCTGATGACAACCGCGCATGGACTTGATTAATTTCTTACCATAATCAAAAAAGCTAACCTTGCATGCATATTAACACGGATTTGAATTTTCTCTATATTTTTCTCAATACATTTTTGCATACTCAACCTTATCCGCCAGTTTAAATATTATTAAGAAATGCCAACAAAAGATAGTCTTAAATTTCAAGTTAATGAAAACTGGCACAAATTGGCCTCTACTAATGGACTTTATTTTATTTCATGTGTACGGGTGACATGCGAATGAAGGCAAAAGGAATTGACTGTCCTTTAATTATTTATTTTTTTATTTAATCTAATTTAATTTTAACTATCATATCTATTTTTTTTAAGTAATATAGCTGTTATTTTACAACGGGTAGAGATAGAGTTATCATATCACGAAATCTTTTTTAATGTTCATCTTTTAGTTGGGGGGTTAGATTGGACCAAATTCCAAGCTACCTTGTTAACAGTTGTAATTTGTCTAACATGAAATTATGTAGCCAAGGTTGGTCTAATTGGTAAAAGTTTAGCCGATCACTCGTAAGATCATGAAATCAAATCAAAGTCTTGTCTAACATTAATTTTGTTGATTAATTGATAATATTTCCTTCTAAACTTTGTTCCTCTAGTCTTTTGTGTTTAATTTTTTGTCTAACGTAAAGGTGCTTTCAACCTCTTAACACAATAATCAGAAATGAAAAAAATGACTGGCACAAAAATCAAATAAATCATCTATCACTACTACAAAATATACTTTTTACTACCCCAATTGGAAGAATGTCAATTAAAGATCAAGGTAGAGACTTAATTACTAGGAATTCCAATTTTTTTTTAAATTTTAATTTAGTCTAGGGAAAAAAAGTCAAACTAATTCCAACTATAAAAAAACCAAAATATCTTTCACTTATTATACAAAATCACTAATTATTAATTTTTTTTTACTCCACTTGTTAATTTACTAATATGAATTGCAAATTACATAAGTTGACATGTCAATAATTATATAAGACTTGACATCAGTGGTTCAATCATACGTAGCAATATCAGTTGTTAAATTACCAACTTTACTTCTTAATTTACTAACATAAGTTATAAATTACTGACCGATTTTATAATTTACTAATATTAATTATAAATTACTGACTGGTCTTATAATTTATAATTGATGTTAGTAAATTAACAAGTAAAATTACTAAATTAACAATTAATGTTAGTAATTGTCTGACAAATAGATGTAATTTTGATATTGAAATTAATAAACAAAGTAAGAAAATTAACAACTAATGATTCTACATAATAAGTTAAGGATACTTTGATTTTTTCACTGTTAGAATTAGTTTGCCTTTTTTCCCTTGGACTGAATGAAAATTTCAAAATTTTTGTGAATCCACTAGAAATTAAGTTTTTATCATAGTCCTTGACTGAAATTCTACCACCTAAATTTATGTCACTTTCAAAAAATTGAGGTAAAAAATAGTATTGGCAGCAATTTCATAATTAAGTTGAGAATCAAGAAAGCTATGCGCGTCATTTCATTGAAAAATGACATGGCACGAGAACAAGCCACATGGCTTTCAAAAGCATAAACAAAATTTCATAAATGTAACTAATTAAACCTTATATTAAAATAACATAAATTTAACTCCAGAAAAATTAAAATAAAGCAAAGTATGCAAATCCAAAATATAATGCATATTTTTTTAATTTAGGCAATTAAAATATATATAATTGAGTCAAAATATATTAAAATTTAAGAAAATGTGTTCAAAAAATATAAAATTTTAGAGGTTAACTGTGATTATTCATGCTTTATTTTTAATATGGCTAACATAAAATAGTTGTTAAGTTAGAGATTAAGAGATATTTCAATTAATTTATAATTTAATTTATTATTTAATCCTTGAATGATAATTTAAAAAATATATATAATACTAGAATAATAAAGTTAAATAAATTTAATTTATTTTTTAGATAAGGAAGATTAAATTTACATAATTAAACTGTGATTGATTGCACTATTTATATTTGGTAATTTTCTCAGTTAAACCTACTTTATTTATTTAATTTTAATTTAGTTTTTTAAATTAATTTTGACATAAATAAATTTCTCACTTTTTAACTTTTCATAATTCTAATTCAAGTAGTTAGTCCATTAATTTTTAAAGAGATGACTTAAATTATATTTTATTATAAAATTTATTTTTGTTAATTTTAATGTTATTTGATAGTAGTGTGATATAGATCTTGGGATCACACAATTTTTATTTACTTCTGATCGGCCGCGTGCGGTGCATTCCGACCCAAACTTAAATATTTTTGGTTTTGATTAGAATTACATTCTAGACCCAAGTGACTGTTTTAATAATTTCTTTTTGATATTCTTGGCCAACGTTACACGAATATATGAAACCGCACAAGCCAAAATAATTAAGAAATCGTTCAACCATGAAAAGAGTGGAGAGCTTTTAAAATATTTCTAGAGCTTTATTTTAATGTGAGTCAATTTGCAATTGCCTTACTTCTTGAGTCTTTTTTTATGCGTGTCAGGGTTAAACTTTATCAAAGTCCAAAAAAAAAAGAGGAAGATATTGATTTCACTATATGGGGAAAAAAACAAAAATTTCATCGCCGCTTGCTAGTTATTTGTAGGGAAAATTTTCACTATACGGAACAAATACAAAAAGTCCCTCTTAAATCTTAAACATTTAAACCAACTGTTTTTGTTTTTTTAAGCCTAACCCAGGGTATAAGTTGGAAATGCGTGCATCATCCTTTGCATATTAATTGAGAATAATATTAACTATATATATATATATATATTTGATGATGCCAATTGGCAAACGAACCACCAACTTTTTCTAAAATCTCAAATGGGTCAATATACTTTGGATTTTCCAAACCTTATTATTCTTTTTATAGAAGACATTTTAAGAAATACATTATCTCCCAACTATAAATTCTAACTTGTAATAGCGGTTGTCAACATAAAATTTTTGTCAACTTTAAGTATTTAGTAGCCTTTCTTTAATTACCTTGACCATCATAATGGCATCTTGTGCTAAATTCAGTTTCACTTTGTTCAAATTATTAGACTCTTTTAAATAAACAAAAGTTTCATCCATACTTTCTATCATAAATTTGTCAAGAAATTATCTAAACATTACACGTATCCTAAATGCATTAGAAATCATGTCGATTTCTAACGCTCAGCCTTATCAACATAAGATAAATCCTATTATTATGTCCTTCCTTATACTATTCCCACAATTCAAACATTTAATTTATTTAATGGATGTTAACGAATTCAAACCTTTTTTCCTCTTTTTTCTGCACAATAAAATCAATCTTGCCCTTATGACACAATCTAATTAAGAATACGTATCCTCCTATAAAAATAATTTTTAATACTCCCTCCTAATTAACAAAAAAATTCAATATCACCACATTTCCTATCACTACCAATAACTAGCATAGTTTTGGAATTGCACTTCATACACCAACAGCCTTAACAATTAAAGGGGAACCAATCAGTACACAAGTCATAATGCCTTTTTCGAAAGTTCAAACTTTATTCCCTTTTGCTAAAATTTATAAATCTCTTTTATTAGTAGTCTTTTTAGTATTACTGCTACTTAAATATCCAAGGATTTTCACTAAAATAATTTGTTATTATATTATCTCTTCCAAAATGATGAAAATAATGTAACCATAAACCATGAGTAACTCCATCCTCTTCCTAAGATTGAAATTTTTCTTTCCTGATGACAACTTAAAGGCAATACAATGTGGATGTTAGACATTCATGTAACCTTTGAAGGCTCTTTTGTTTTACTTTCCTTCAGATGAGCTTAGTCAATAGTATGGTTAGTTGAGAAGGTTCCTATGAAAATGATGATAATCCTAGTTAAAACCCATGAATCTTTGTATCCAATAACTATAATGGGAAGTTGTCACTTTTGAATTCCTTCTACCTTATTTTGATATATGCTTAATTTACATGTTTAGGCATGACATAATAGGGAAAAAATTTTACTTAACATGCTAGAATTCATGTTTCAAGAATTTTACATGTAAATTTTGTTCTTTAAGCTTATATAGTGTCAAACGTATAAGAAATATTTGCGTTTTGAACTCATTAAATACATCAACATTTCCTCAATACATTCTATTATAACTTTATCAAGGAATGACCTAAACATCATAGTCATCTAATTCATAAACATTACTCCCCTTGCTTTTGCTTATATTTCCTTCTTATTTGTTACTTGCTCTCTCCCTCTACCATTCACCACCAAGGGTCATTTCAAATTATTTAGGATTCTTAAAATATCTCATTAGTAACCAAAATGGTTAGTTAAGGAACAACTAACTTAATCCCTCTCCACCTAATTTAGCATGTTATGAACATATTATTGATCATAAACTTTAGATGACCATTACTTGAGCTAGGAATGTCCAATTGGAAAAACTTAGGCTCCTTAGAAAGATATATTCATGCACTATCTATTGTTAAAATTTCAAAATCATTGGAGTCCATTTAGACCAAAAAAATCATAAAATATCATATCTAATGCAAAAATTGCAGAACTGTTTCAAAATAGCTTTTCAAATCAAATTCATAAATTAATAAATAATTCTGTAGAGCTCCCTACATTACCATATTTGGGAGAATGAAACTCCTATATGTCTCCAGAATATGTGTCAAATATCAACTTCAAGAAAATTACGAGTATAAATTCCAATAAACTACCATTCTTTATTCACTATAGAATTTTAACAATTAAATAAAATATCAATTGGAAGAGAAATTTATTTAATTTAAAATTTAAAGTCATTACATACATTAAGTCCTATATAATTCAAAATAAACCATATAAGATCTTATATTCCACTCTAAGCCATAATTCAAGTTTCTCATCACTTGAGTTTCATTTCTAAATTTTTCAACTTCATCCTCGATGTGTAAGGCAGGTGTGTAAGTCAGCTTCAACTTCCTATCCTTCTTAGATGTTGGGTGTCTGAGTGTCTGTGATTAGTATGCTCAAATATTTTATTTTTCTTGTCTGTAATTTCTGCTCTTCCTCTTCGCTGAACAGCTGGTTGAAACTTCCTTTATCTTTGTCGGCGTGGTTTGTGAGCTGAAGAGTGGCAGCTCCACTGCACTTTGGTTGAAAGTAAGACACTAGTTCTTTCTTCTTCTTCGGTTTCAATAGTAATGTGGATTCTCCTTCTTTCCTCACCGAAGACGCACCTCTGTTCCTCTTAGTGCCATCATGATTATTTTGAATTTGAATGGAAATTTTGGTTGGTGCTGTGAACATTTTTGTTGTGATGCTAAGCTGAATGTTGATGATAAAATTAACATGGGAAGTTGATTAAATTGTTGGAGGCTTGTTGATGACTAAACTTTGATTAATATGGGAAGTTCCTTTTATACCTTTTTAAAGCATAATGGAACACCATAGCCATTATTTAACATTACCTCTCTCAAATATCTCAATTTGCCAATTTATTGGATCAAGCCACCACTTACACATATCCCTTTAAAATTAATAATATGAAAATTGAACAATTTGCATTTTTGTCAAATTTTCTATCATGCATTTCACAACTACCTTGAATGCATCAAGATTCAATTCACAATAAGCACCCACTCTCAAGAACCTATTTTCTTTGAATTTGATTTTAGAAACCAAACTACTAATTTTACTATATACGGATTTTTTGTGATTTTTTTTCTTAAATCTTTTATGTAATTTACTCATATAACTTTGTAACAAAAACACCTAGAAGCTGACAAGCTGAAATTTGAAGTGTTGGCCAAAAAATCAATTTAATGAAAATCAATTTTTTAAAAATTGATTTTCGAAAAAGGTGGGTGTTTGGGTAAATTATGACTTAATCAATTTTTTTGTCCCTAAAATCGATTAATTCCTCAATCCAAATAGGCACTAAATCAAATCCTTAATCCTTAAATCACACGCTGTCACAGTTATGCAAATATGATAGGTAATCGATAATATTGATTAAAAGCACAGTATCAATTATTACAGAAGGAATATACTAGCAGGAAGGGGAAAAGTAATAACAGAATTGTCAAAGAATTCAGAGAAAGGACAGAAGAATTCAGAGGGAAAACGTTCACAAAAAATATCCACACTCTCTCCCCTCTACGTGCGTTCTATATATCCTCCAGCTCACGTAATTTCCATGTTGGTCTTTTCACCCGCGTACTCTTGCGTATGGGCTCCTTAGCTATAGGTCCATAACTCTTTTGGTCCATTGTGACGTCTAGCCCGCTAAAGGTAGATCCAGGTGATGTTGTGACAATACCCGCCTCACAAAGACGGACCTTGGCCTCAAGGTCCACATCAGGATACAAAGCAAGTAACACTTCAAAGGATTCCCACGATGGAGACGACGTACCCGACCATTGAACCAGCACCTTTGAGTCCACCTTTCCAGCACGATGCACTGAACGAACGTCGAGTATAGCTTGTGGTTGAACAATAAGGCCCTTGGGGCAAGACCTCAGGGGTAATGGCAGAGTGGGTTGTGAACCATCCCCAAAGCACCTTTTCAACAAGGAGACATGAAAAACAGAGTAAATATGAGCATCTGGTGGCAACTCAAGGCAATAGGCAACATGACCGATCTTTTCAAGGACTTTGAAAGGTCCGAAATAGCGCATTGCCAGCTTCTAAAACTTCCGTAGGTGAACCAAATGTTGCCGGTAAGGTTGAAGCTTCACAAACACCAATTCACCGATGTCAAAAGACTCCTCTGTATGTTTCTGGTCAGCAAAACGTTTCATTCGGTCTTAAACCTTCTACAAATGAGTTTGAAGGTCTGATAAAACTTCATCACAAGCTGTTAGTTGAGCATGCACATCATACGGGGTATCTTCTCGTAATACATGGCGAAGCAAAGGAGGAGGGTCCCGACCATAGACAATCTTGAAGGGGGTGTTGCCGAGGGAATGGTGGTAAGCCGTGTTGTACCAATATTCTGCCCATGGCAAGAAATCAATCCATCGACGTGGATGATCGGATACATAACAGCGCAGGTACATTTCTAAGCAGCGATTCACAACCTCAGTTTGGCCGTCGCTTTGTGGATGGTAGGAAGAACTCATTTGTAACTGTGATCCTTGAAGGCGTGAGAGATGACGCCAAAAGGCACTAGTGAAAACCTGATCACGATCAGAGACCATCGAACGTGGCAAGCCATGGAGCTTCACAACATGGTGAAGAAAAGCGTCCGCAACCATATGACTAGTGTATTGTCTTTAATGGTATAAAATGACTGTACTTTGACAATCAATCGACAACAACATAAATAACAGAATACCCATGCACTGGTGGAAGGCCCGTAATAAAGTCTATAGATATGTCTTCCCAAATGCGAGCAGGGATCGACAAAGACTGCAATAAGCTGGAAGGGTGAAGTTGTGAAACCTTTGCTTGCTGACAAATTTGGCAATGTTTCACATATGCCCGAACATCACGACGCATACCCACCCAGTAAAACAGAGAGGCCAGCCGCTAAAAAGTTCTCAAATAACCAGCATAACCCCCGATAGCTGAATCATGAAATTCAAACAACACATTGTATAATAGTTGAGTCATCATGTGGTAGGACCAATCGTTGACATCGGAACACATTGCCATTGCGTAAGTCAAAACCAGGGAGGGTTGAAGAATCATTTTCCAACTTCTGTCGCATCTGTTAAATAGTAGCCGAAGCTCGTACACTTTGATAGACTTCCTCCATGAATGATGAGTGAATTGTGGTCATAATCATCAATGTAACGTGAGACAAAGCATCACCAGCTGTGTTTGAGGCTCCTGGCTTATACTCAATAGAGAATTGATATCCGAGAAGTTTAGGCAAACACGCCTCTTGCTCTGGAGTTTGCATTCTTTGTTCATTCAGATGCTTTAAACTTGCATGATCGGTTTTAATGATGAAGTGATGACCAAAGAGATAATGTCTGAATTTAGCTACAGACTCGACAATAGCATATAGCTCTCGATTATATACCGACTGGGATTGCATGCGATTGGATAGCTTCTTGGAAAAATAAGCAATCGAATGGCCATGTTGACTAAGGATGGCACCAATACCGATGCCCGAAGCATCTGTCTCTAGAACAAAAGGTTTGTTGAAGTTTGGTAATGCTAAAATAGGGGCACATATTAGAGCTGACTTCAAGGCTTCAAAAGCTTCTTATGCCTCTGTTTTCCACTGGAAGCTATCTTTCTTGAGTAACTGTGTTAGGGGTCCAGCTAAACGAGCATAATGACAGATAAATCGCCTGTAATAGCCGGTCAAACCAAGAAAACCCCAAAGTTGGGTGACCGACGTTGGTATAGGCCAATCTCACACCACCTGTACCTTGCTCTGGTCCACTTCCACGCCATCCTTCGAAACAATATGCCCCAGGTAATCAATCTTCTTTTGGCCGAATGAACATTTACAAAATTTTGCATGCAACCTTTGCTAAGATAGAACCTATAAAACAGTCGTTACATGGTTTAGATGTTGCTCCCATGTCGCACTGTAAATGAGAATATCATCCAAAAAGATCAGAACAAATTTTCTGAGATAAGGCTGAAAGACAGAATTCATGAGAGCCTGGAAAGTGGCTGGTGCAGTAGTTAGGCCAAATGGCATCACAGTCCACTCATATAAACCTTGATGTGTGCGAAATACTGTCTTTTCACGGTCTGTTGGGTTCATTAAGATTTGATGATACCCGGCTCTCAGGTCTAGTTTTGTAAAGAATTCTGAACCATGTAGCTCATCAAGGAGCTCATCTACAGTAGGCATCGGAAAAAGCATCTTTAATAGTTACTGCATTAAGTGCTCGATAGTCCACACAGAAGCGCCATGTGCCGTCTTTCTTACGCACCAATATCACTGGTGCAGAGAAAGGACTATTGCTCAGCTGAATGTACCCTTCAGCTAATAATTCTTGCACTAATTTCTCAATCTCCGTTTTTTGACTAAAGGGATAACGGTATGGCCAAACCTTAATGGGCTCAATACCGGGTTGTAATATAATGCGGTGCACATGATCTCTAGCAGGAGGTAATCCTTGTGGCTTGGCAAAGACTATACCATATTGATGTAATACAGCCTTCGGATCATTTGGTAACTAGGTAGGCACTTCGATATTAGATCCTTCCAATAACATGTTAGAAGTTTCTTCACTCTGTAACATGAATAACTCAGAAATTGCATCAGTATTATGAATCCGAATCAATTGGTGAAATTGGGTATGAGAGACAGGTGCAGCTTTGTAACCATTTAAAGTGATAAAGTTGCTTCCTTGTAAGAATCTAATCATTGACGTACTGTAGTCGGCCACGTGGGGACCTAATGTCTCTAACCATGATGCACCAATCACTACATCAGCACCTGCTACAGGAAGCACGTAAGCAGGGAAAGAAATGGTATGCCCACTGATGTACACCTGCAAGTCAGCTACCATAGAGTTGCATTTCATCAATTGACCAGTCCCCACCAAGACCTAAACGTGGGTACTACCTCTGAAGGTAATTGAAGTTGTTGCACAACGCGAGGGTGGACATAGTTGTCTGAGCTACCCCTGTCCAAGAGAACTTGTACATCCATCCCATTAATAATGCCATTGAAACGGATGGCGGCTATACCCGACGAACCTTGTGTCGCACATAACGATAGATGGTGCAGTGTATGAATCTCCTCACTGGCCTTTCTAGGTTCTTCCTCATTATCGTCCTCTAGTCCATAGTCCGTCAGTAACATCATGAGTTGCTTCTTCCCACACCGATGGGATGGAGAAAACTTCTCATCACAAAAATAGCATAAGCCCTTTTCGCGTCGAATCTGCATTTCGACTGGAGTGATCTTCCTTATGGGTGGTTTGTCTGGCAATAGTAACAATGGTGGAAGTATATTTTTACTTCCTGTCGTAGGTGGTACTGTCCCCTTTGGAGCTGCTGCAATGACCGTCGAGGATAACTTGATTCCCCCCGTTAAAGATGGAGAGAATGTTGCTCTAAGCCGTGCTGGTGAGGAGACATGAGAATCTCGCACAGCATACAAACGCCCTAATGCAATCGCCTTCAATAATGTGTTGGGTGCTTGAGCCACCACATCCCGTCGCAGTTCTGCTCTAAGGCCTCCTATAAAGCAATCAATCAAGGCACCTTCTATCATATCTTCTGAACGATTTGCTAATGCCACGAATTGCCGTGTATATTCTTCATATGAATCTTGCTGTATAAGCTTAAACAATTGTACCCTTGCGCATTCATAGATAGTTGGTCCGAAATGCTCCTCAACAGCTTTAGTCAAGGAATCCCAATCTGAAATTTGGCATGACTTCATCATCATCTGAAACCATGGTACCGTAGCGCCCTCCATATGGATTCCTGCCATAACCAATTTCTGAGCATCTGACGATTCAAAGAACTTGAAGTATTGGTCAGCTCGAAACAACCACTCCAATGGCTTTGTACCATCAAACCTCGGAAAATCTACCTTCACCTGTCTAGATGGTTGATATTGAAACCCAATCAATGGCCGCTCGGGTGTCTTGTTTCCAGATTGATAACCCTCCTCTGAGTGCGATGATTCAGCTCGGCGATTGAAGTTGTCTACAGACCTCACCAGTGATTCTAGCAAGCCTTCAATCTTACTGAAATGTCTAGAGGCATCTTCCATCCAATCTCGCGTCATCTTCATCTCAGCTTGCAGTTCCTTCATTCCAGTGTTGTCGGCGACGGCCATGGACATCTCTCAATGAAAGCAGCAAAATATGTCACAGTTATGCAAATATGATAGGTAATCGATAATATTGATTATCAATTATTACAGAAGGGATATACCAGCAAGAAGGGGAAAAGTAATAACAGAATTGTCAGAGAATTCAGAGAAAGGACAGAAGAATTCAGAGGGAAAACGTTCACGAAAAATATCCACACACTCTCCCCTCTACGTGCGTTCTATATATCCTCCAGCTCACGTAATTTCCATGTTGGTCTTTTCACCCGCGTACTCTTGCGTATGGGCTCCTTAGCTATAGGTCCATAACTCTTTCGGTCCATTGTGACGTCTGGCCCGCTAGAGGTAGATCCAGGTGATGTTGTGACACAAGCCCAACAATTTCCAAACATCAATATTTAAAATCAAGCTTTTCAAATTCAATTCCCAATCAAAATTAATTTAAACCCAATAAAATCAATTCCAGTCTCATCTTCTACCTCCTGTAACAACCTAGAGCAATTAAAGTGAAATTAATATATAAAAAAATTCCTTGAATTCAGAATTTAACTTGCTTGGATTTCAACTTCTCCTACACTTACACACACACACGACAACTGAAAGAGAAAACAATAATCGACTAACAATTTCAGCTCACAATACAAACAATAAAAGAAGAGGAGCGTTGCTGTTATATATATATACTCAGCATCAAATCGTGACCAAGGAAGATTGAAGAAGAATTGAATTTCTCACCCATACTAGTAAGAGGCGATGATCTAGAGAGCAGAGGAGAACTCATGAGCTGATCGGTGCTCTGCAGCAGTGAAATTGATGGCGAGAAGAAAATAGAACGAGCAGCGCTGAATCGAAGAAGGGTCAGTGATGCAAAGGAAGACTGATGGAAGCTCTGTGCTTGCACAAACCCCATCCCAAAAAGGCAACGCAAACAGGGGAGAAGAGAAATCTAAGGACGCAGAACGAGACAGCTGAAGAGGAAGAAAAATCCAACAGCTCCAACACCCATGCCTTGATCTACAACAACGGCGGCCTCTGGAAGTCACTCACTTGTCAGCGAAAAAGGAGAGAGAAAGGGTGCGTGAAAACGAGAAGAGGATTCTCGATGCTCCTCCTGTAGGAGATGCTCCCATGGAAATGAGGGGCCGGGAGAAATTTTTTAACACTAGCTTCTTGGTCCCTTTTTTATTTCAATCACAGGCGCAATTTGGTAATTTCATTATGTTAAAGCAAAATAAAATATCTGGCTTAGGAATTCGAACTGATCAGAATCAGGATTAAACAACAAACATCAATTTCACTAAAGTACCAATTCATCCTATTTAAAGTATCCCAAAACTATAAGATTATAATCAAAATATCTTATCATTAATTTAAATTCCATTATTATTGTCGTCATTATTTTTCTTTTTTTTTGGGCCATTTCATGCTATGTTTTTTGTCGCCTTCTTCTTTTTTTTTTGGTTTTCTTAAGATTGCTAGCCCAAAATTTTTTTTCCACAATTATTGATTTATTTGGTCATTTAATTGTTTGTTACATATTTTATACTTTTTTTAAATTCTCTAGTCATTACATCAAGTTCATACAATATTAACACATTTCGACTTTGCAATCTTAACAATTTTATTGAATCAATCACTTTACTACATATAAACTTAAAGAAGAAATACAATTTTGTAATTGTGGCTCAAACTGTATTGGGTAAAATAAAATGTATAATTACTGAAACAAAATTTTTCATCAACACATGACAATCATGTGATTTTAGACTCTTCAATTTCAAATTCTTCAATGACACAAGATTCCTAATATTTAAAGTATACCCTTTTGAAACTTTAACAGTAGCAAGTCACTTAAAAAAAATCTTCTTTTCTTTTCTAAACAATATATGAGTCGCTACATGAAGAAATGTGTAACTTCCCTTTTCTTACAATGCCAACTCTTCCCTTATCTACGTGAAAATCATATCAAGCCTTGCCTCAATGTCATCTTTAGTCTTTTCCAAAATATAGAGTGATGTACTTATTAAACTATCACATACATTTTTCTCAATGTGCATGGCATTAAGAAAATATCTCATATATAAGGAATACTAATATTGTAGGTCAAATAAAATAGTCATTTTCTTCCACCTATGTGCGCATGATGCTTTACAAAAAGTTTGTCAAA
Source organism: Prosopis cineraria (assembly GCF_029017545.1). Lineage (NCBI taxonomy): Eukaryota > Viridiplantae > Streptophyta > Magnoliopsida > Fabales > Fabaceae > Prosopis > Prosopis cineraria. Next base: position 37,227,262 of record NW_026555341.1, on the reverse strand, counting down.
CTCGATATTCAAATTCTTCACCTTATCAAAATGTTGCTCACCTGTCAATGGCAAAGGTCCCTTGCTCTCTTTTAAATTCCCATTGAAAGCTATTTCTAAGCACCGATAATAATGATCAAAATACAACCGTCTGTGAAATCTAATTCTTCATCCCAAGTTCTAATCTCATTAAACATGTGCCCTCTTCATGACACTAATGTCAAATAGCACCAAAATTAATAAAAATTAGATTTTATAGTAAAGCGCAATTTAAGTTATCTCTCTAAGAGTCAATGAATTAAATATTTGAATTAAGATTATAAAGAGCTAAAAAGTAGGGGGATTTTTTGTGACAAAATTAATTAAAAAACTAAATTAAAATTAAATAAATAAAGAAATTTCAACTAACAAAATTATCAAATACAAGTAGCGCAATCAATCACAACCTAATCACCTAAACTTAATCTTTCTCGCCCACAAAATAAATTGAATTTATTTAACTTTATTATTCTAGTTTTATTATATATTATTCAAATTATTATTCAAGAATTAAACAAGAAATTAAGTTATAAATTAATTGAAATCTCTCTTATCCCACAACTTCACAATTGTTCTATATTAGCCACATCAGAAATAAAGTATGAGTAATCATCCAAATTAGGTCAAATTATTCTCATGTTACTATATCAATCGATTATAACAAGTAAAGTCTCAAATAAAATTTATAATTCAAAAATCATATAATAAAGTTGCTCTAATCAGCAATAGCAATTAAAGCATAAAATTTAGAAGTAGAGAAAAGAAGAGTAAATTAGAATAGAGTTAAAATAAAATTTTTTTTTTAATATCAAAGACTTTGATTAAAGTTTAAGGTTATAATTTATGATTGATCATATTAAAAAAAAATTAGTTCTATGAAAGAAAAGCTAAAAATCAAAGAGCAGTGCATGAGAAGCCATCGCTTAAGCAAAATAAAGGAAAAACTGGTCAAAAAAAGTAAATGAAGGAAACGATAAAAAGCGAAGCGTCCGCCTCTGCTCCTCCTTGTCTCAATTAAAAGTGATGCGCGTCGCCTCCTGTTCCTTGCCTTTTTATTCAGTTCAATATGATTTTTTTGCGTCATGTGATCTCTTCTTAAATAAAACTTAATAATTTAATAAAATTGGCAAAACTATCTTTAACAATCTAATTGAAAACTATATTAAAAACCCAAAATAATTATAAATAAGTTCATAAGATTTGATTATTGATTTGATCACCAAACTTGTCCATATCCTTCTGTCAAAAATAATCTCATCAATATCTTCTAAATTAGATTTAGAAAATATGCATCATGTAAAAATATTAAAGATATCATTTATACTTTAAAATTCAAGATTTAGTTATTTAAAATTTTAAAATTAAAGATTGGCTAATAAAATAAAATAATATTCAATTAAACTCAATTAGCCTCAAATTAATATTTAAAAGTCTAAATTAAAAGAATAAAAACATATAAAATTGCTATTTATCACTTCACAAATAAGACATTTGAGTTTTCCTTTGATATTATACCCTGATAAATTACCATATGCTGAAAAATCATTAATTGTACCAAACAACAATGCTTTCAAATGAAATATTTTTCTCTGTGTCCATCATATACTTCAAAGTTATTCTCCCACAACAATTTCATATCCTCAATTAAAGGAGTGTATAGCTATGTCATTTCCTAGCTATTTTTGCCCCAAAATTAGAATGAATAAAATTATATATTTTTGCTTCATACATAACTATAGAAGCAAGTTGTAAATAACTTGCCATGTACTCTTAATGTTACTTTGAAGCCCATATACATTTATTCCATCAGTAGATAATACGAGGCGAACGTTTTCATCTTCTACTCCAAAGTCAAGGTAATCAAGATCATTTTTTTCCATTGAGAAGAGTCAGTTGGATGTTGAAGCTTTCCATCTTTGATTCATTCATCTACATTCCATGTCAAATTTTTTGCATCTTTTGCACTAATATATAGTCGTCTAAATCTAGGTATAATGAAAAAGTACCATAATGCCTTCTCTAAACTCTTCCTCTTCTCTCTATAGCATGAGGTAGTACATTTTAGACACTCCATTAATTATGCACATTCATTTATAAATAATATGCAATCATTAGGATAAGCATGTATTTTCTCATAACTCATGCCAATTGAACATGGCATTTGTTTTATCTCATACACAATCTTTGGAAGCTCATTGTTTGCATGTATAAGTTGTTTTATAAGTGTAAGATTTTCTGTAAAGCTCTTATCACTCTATTCATTACTCATTTTTAAGTGTACAATTTTAACACTGCCGATAACTTTATGAATTTGGTGCAACCAGCATATAAGGGCTTCTCTACATCATTTTTTAACATCTTTAACATTTCAGAACAGTCCTCAAATTTCCTTTTAATAGCACTGGCCATCTCTTCAAGATGATTAGCCTCATGAGTATTTGTGTCATAATTATTTGATTCAAAGCTTCTTTTATACTCCCAACTACTTGTACACTTATCATATCTAATCTATCCATGTTTATGTCAACACTTGTAATTTTTATCAATTTCATGGCATAGTAAATGATCTTCAAACTCAAATGCACTAACCAGCATATAAGGACACATTATTCTTCTAAGGTCTTTTACATGCTCGAGAAAAAACCTTATAAACTCTTACACACTATTGAAATACTCTTTATTTAATCGATTGGAATACATTCATTCCTTATCTATAACTTTAATCTAAAAAAAATATTCAAGGAAATGTAATCAATGACTCATGAATATAAAGAGAAAAGGAATGATAAAATGATCAAAAAAGAAATTGACTAGTCTACATATAATATAGAATAATCAATTAATCATGACTCACATGCATGAGCATTCACATATTTCTTCAACCATCGAAAAACATTCAGCAGCATAACAGCATAAAAAAAATATTTTTCGAGCTCAAATCCTCTTTTTAAACCTAGCATCTCTCTCAACAAACTAATTTCAACCATATACAATCCTAGCAATAATAAAATCCTCATAAAATAGCATTTTCAAAGCAATCATGAGTAAATTAAAGTCACTTAAGTCAAACAATAATTATTATGTAATTTGGTTCACTAGTACATTTTAATATATAGTTTTCAATTATACAATTATCTAAGTCAAATAAGACATGATTCAATCATTGTTTTTTTGTCTCATTGGTCATTCTAGGTTACACATATCTTACATTAGCAATCTCAAGCCAAGAAAACATCATTCATTAGCAAATGCCAAAGTCTCAACAAAATAGCTATGATTTTCAGAAAAACTGAACGTCAATTGCAGTCACCCAAATCAACTCCAATTGTAATGAAATTTGGCACACAAGTACATTTCAATATGTAGTTTCTAACAATAGTATTGCTTTGATTAAATGACGCATATAATTTAAATTAAAAATTATACAAAAAAATTCCTTCAAATTTCATAAAAAAATGCAATCATCATGAATATCCATTTTTGATCACTCATTTTCATTCTAATAATCATCCTAAGGCTACCTATATCATCCATTAGCATTCTCAAGTCAATAAATTATCAAACATTATCAATTTGTGACAACCCACAATTCCAAATAAGGAACAAATGAGCAAAAAGTTAAACAAGTAAAATCAACTAATAAAACGGCCCACAACATTAAATAAATCATTGCCACAACTAAGGAATTAATGGATATTGAAAGAAAAGGAAGAAAATACAAAGAAAACACACCTTGAACTAAGAAGGATTGAAACCCAAAGAGAATGAAAACAAGATGACAAATAACGACGTACGTGGTAGCAACTTCATGACGGAGGAACCATGGTGGCCAACAGAAGCTATAGAGAAAGTTTGTGGGAGTTTTTTTGATTTCATATGCAAGTAAAAAAGAGAAGAGGAGAGGAAGATCATTGGGTGCACAAACAAAAAATGGAACCAAAACATGATATTAAAAGGAAATAAATGGAGCTTGTTTGAATGACTATCATTTATTTCCAAATATATAAAATACCCGTCATTTAAAGTTTAATTTTTTTTAACTTTTTTATTAAGTAGAATCTGAAAGGTAAAGTCTTCATAATAAATGACAGGTGTTTGAAATGCCTATCATTTATTATTTAATTTTTAAAAAAATTAGATTTAAAACTTAATAAATAAAAGGTGTTTTAAAACACCCGTCATTATTTCTTGACCATCACTCACCCTTTTTATATATGACGTATTTTTTTAACTATTATTTTTTGGCATCTTATATCCAAATTTTTGTAATATTGTTTCTAATATTTTGCTCCTAGAAATGATGTACTGAGATGTTCCTTTGAATGATAAATTATATTGTGACTAAGTAATTGCATTACAAATTACTCTTTTAGTCCTATTTATAGACCATGAAGAGAGGATTTATTTTAGTTCTACTATTGTATTCTTTTTTATTCTTTTGTCTTTATTAAATGTAGGGAAGATTATTAAAGGATTGAATGGAAAAAATGCTTTGAAGCCTAACATCATAAACTTTTTTGAAGCATTTTTGCCACCAAAAATTTTAAAAAAGAGCATTTTTACCCCATCATTAAATATGAAGAATGTTGACCGTTAATTAAAATTTGATCAAAATATTTTAAGATTTTGCCCTTTTTTATTGCTGCATTTTTCAATCTTCGTTTTCATTCATTGGAAAGAAAAAAGTTAAAGAATTCACTGGAGAACGAAATCAAAGATAAACATAGACAGAAGGAGGAAAAATACCTTGGTCAAACTTTAGTTTAACGGTTAATATTTTTTATTTTTAATAGTGGGACAAAAATACAGTTTTTTTGAAACTTCCAAGACAAAAAAACTCTAAAAAAAGTTTAAGATATCAGGCACCTCTAGAAAAAAAATTTTAAAACATTTTTGCTCTTTAACCCATTATTAAATATTAGAATATTTTATGTTTAAAGTACATATATTGAATTGAAATAAAGTTAAAAACTTATTGAATTTTTAAACAGAGTATATGAAATTTAAAATTTTGATTTTCATGTGGTTCCTACAAAAATATAGGAAGTAATTTATAAATAAGATCGTGAAAAATATTATTTAATTGGAGTTACAGTTCATATAAGAATATCTCCCTTCTAGCAATGAAGAAGCTCCAATCTTGCATGAAGCAATTCATAATCGTATTATCAGTAAGATTTCTCATACTTTCTCTATTTTAAGTCCGATCCTCAACTATAAACCATTCGAGATATATATATATATATATATATATGAGCCAAACGCCAAGACCTTGTTATATTTCATAAAATCATATCATGTTGGAAAGCTGTTTAACTTGTATGTGCATGATATCTATTGATTATAAAGAAGCTTATCGGTTATAGTATACAGAGAATTAAGCTTATGTCTCTCCATTTCTTTGATCGCATTTTGGGTGGAAGACACCAAAACACCATCAACCACTACCACTGAGCAGTCCTATGCAAACATGAATCAAGAAAGCTAGAGTATCAGGGCGGCCCGAGGTACAATATTATCTATCCCTTAATTAATTAGAAGATTAAATGAAGTAGCATGACAAATCTAATAAAATGTAGATTAAAATATGTAAATTTTTTAGGATTAAAATGAATTTTTCCCCTACACTTTCCTTCAAAGAGTGCTGAACATCCTATATTAATAAATATAGCATTTTTCTCCCTAAACTATTTTTTAGAGGAGCAAAAATCCTCCTTTGTTAACGGATCACTAATGGAGGGGGATTTTTTGCTCCTTTGAAAAATAATTTAAGTAAAAAAATATCTTATTTATTAGTACAAGGTGTCCAATGCTTCCCGAAGAAATGTACAAAGAGAAAAATGTACTTTAACCCCTAAACCAAAAATAGACCGACTATTAAAGATAACTAATAAAACCAACCCTAGTAAAACCTAGACATATCAACAAGTTATCATCTAGACAAAACCCATAAAATTCAAAACAAGCCAATATATTTCAAAAGAATATATCATCACAAATTGTCCTTTAGAACCAAAGTTTCAAAGGAAAAACATTGCTGAGACAATAAAGACAATTTTTCTGTCCCATAAAGAAGAAGAAGAAATATGGAATTTTATTTAAGCAAATTATAAGTGATGCACGCAAAAACTAATGGACACCACAAGTGTATGGGCCACAAATATAGTTAATAAAAAATCAAGATTAATCTCATAAAGAATTAAATAAAATGGCACATAGACATTAAATTTTTAATTTCATTCAAATTAAGCAAGCAACTTATAGCGGTCAATGGTTAAATAAAAACAAGAAAAATGTAAAGTGAGGAACTAAGATTTGAAGCACTCTAAAATTAAGAAATGATTTGAAAAGCACCTTAGAGTTTTAATCCATCATTTACTCCATTGCACTCAATTTATCAATTAAATTAGTTTAATTTCAGTTTTAAGGGTTGGGACAGTAAAATTAGTCTTGAATATCTTCCAATTACCTAAAATCCTATTTAATTCTAACTCAACAATTTCTTGTCAAAATTAGATTAAGAGCATTAAGTTCAAATCCCTTCTAAGCATTTAGATCCTTTATGTACATTCTTATCCTAGAAGCAAATTAACTATAGTTAATCTTAAGCATTCAATTCCAATTATCCAAATTATCATTTAATGGTGGCCAATCATCAATCAATACAAAGATAAATTAGAATTAAAACATAAGACTTCCATTAATCACAAAGTAATCAGTAAATCAAAACATAACCAAAGTAAATGAGTTCATAGCACTCTAAAGTATCTAGGTTCAGCCACATATAACTAAATATAATCTCAAAATAGTAGAATAATAGGTCAAAATCATATACACAAGAGAAGAAGGAGAAAAGTGATGGAAAACTCAATAAAAATGTAGACGATGATGAGTTATCTAACTCCCAAACTCTCTAAAATCACCTCTGGACCTTTAGATAACGTAAGAAATGAAGCCTCCCTCGAAAAACTTTAGTTTCCTTCTTTTATCATACTTAAAAATTGAAATTGTACGTTTTGGTGCACAATTTACTATAGTGGGCTCTGTTTTTGATTCATAATTGACTTTATAACATTGACACTCTGTAGCGGTTGCTTAGTGAGTGATATTAAAGTCTAATGTCTTCATTAAAATTTAGTATATTTTTCTTTCTCCACATATTTTAAGTTCTTATAAGGGTTTCTAAAACTGAAATGACTCAAAGTAACAATAGAAATTACTCTAAAATAAATTAAAATACAACATTTACAAGACAAGCTAATTAACAAAAAATAAATACTAAACACAAAGCAATTAATAAAAAATAACTAGATGACTCTTCAATTAATTACTAAAACTTCTCAAAATATATGAAAATAGAGAGAGTCATCACTAAGAAATACAAAAAGTATTATGAATTAATTTTGATGGCTACAAAATTTGTCACGATTACTCATAAACAAAAAGTTGAAATGTTTTATAGCCAAATAAAAATTCAGAAGATATTAAATCCAACTACTTGGACTTATTCTTCTTATATAATCAAAAGTTTTTCAAGAGATTATTATGTCCAAGTATCAATTATTTTGATTACAAAAAAGCTTAGTATAATACTCTATTTTATAGAAATTATGAACATTCTTAGTTTATTTGGTTCAATTGAGAATGCCCAAATAATTTTTTAAAAGAGTTCCTTAAATGGTTCCAAATCTCAAGACTAGTAAAGAAAATAGTATCACCAGCAGTTGTTGAGGGATATGAATTTTTTAAAGAAAAATCAATTTTAAAGATATAGAAAAACCATTTGATTTTCTTTATGGGTTAAAGTCTATTTTTCTTCCTATACATTCCTTCGAAGAGCATTGGGCACCTTATATTAATAAAGGGGCATTTTTCTCCTAAATCATTTCCATAGAAGTAAAAATCCCTCTCCGTTAGGAAAAATGCCTATTTATTACTACAAGATGTCTAGCACTCTTTGAAAGAAAGTATAAAAAAAAAAATGTACTTTATTGTAATTTTTTGGGTCTCTTCTTGTAATTTTGGGTTTAGGGGAAAAAGTAAAAACACCCGGATTATTAGTACAATTACTTTAAAGATTTCATAAAATGACTCCTAAATACAAACGTACAAAACTTATAAAAAAAATGACTCCCGAGAAAAAACAAATAATACTCCCTTCGAGTCTCCAACCACACTATTAGAGGTAATTTAATATTGTTTTACTTATTTATCTTAGGGTTAAAGAGTAAAAGTGTACTGAAATTTTTGCTTTAGTAATGTATTTTTGCTTTAAAAGTTTTAAAAAGAGAGCATTTTCACTCCATGTTAAATATTGGAAACATTAACTGTTAAGTTGAAGTTTGATCAAAGATATTTTCGTATTTTGTCCTCATTCTTTTTGTGTTTAATCTTTGATTTTGTTCTAGTAAATTCTTTAACTTTTCTTTGTCTAACGAATGAAAACAAAGACAAAAAAAATGTAGAAACGAAGGAGGGTAAAATTGTAAAATATTCTGATCAAACATCGGTTAACTGTTGACGTTTCCAATATTTAATGGTGGAGTGAAAATGCTCTCTTTTTAAAAAAGCTTAGAATGTCAAGCGCTCATGAAGAAAAAGTTTCAGGACATTATTGTCATTCAATCCTTTATTTTATTATGTAATTCTTTAATATTATTTATAAGTCATTTCTATCAATTTCATCAATACTAATACAAAAAAAAATATAAGAAATAAAAATGTGTAAAATTCTAAATACATCCATATATAACAAATTTAAGAAGTGATGTTATGTTACTTTTTTTTTCTTATGATAGGTAATTTTAAAAATATCTTGTAAATATTATTTAAAAAATCACACCATAAATTATAAATTAGATCAAATAAATTTTCTGTAACGTGCCTTACAAATAAAATTAAAGGAAATATATAAATATTCTTTTATTGAAGACTAATCAAAGACTAAATTTAAGCCCCCTCATCCGACAAAAATATAAATTTTGATTCAGCATATTGTGGGCTAATCCCTCCACTAGATCCAACTAATTATGTATGGTTGGCCGGGAAAAAAAAACAAAAAAAACTAATTATATATGGTTGATCGAGGAGCTTAGGCCATATTTGATAGCATTGAATTGACAAGATGAAAATGGAATCAAAGATGGAATCCTAATTTAAGCATGATTGGTATGCAAGAATTACAATTCCTAAGAATTCTAATTCCATAAAAAATATTAGAATCCAATTCCATCATATTGACCATGGAATTGCTTCAATTCCTTTGAATTCAATTTGTGAATCCCAATATCCTCATTTTTTTTGTCCATTTATAATAAGATAGGTCTTTTTAATTTTAAAAAAAGGGCAATTTAGTCTTTTCTTATTTTAAGTACATATATAAATTAATATTATATTAAAATTCTATCTTCATATCAAACATACTTTTAAAATTCAATTCTATTCTAATTCTGTTTTCATCTCAATTTTAATTTTAATTTCGATTTCATTATATCAAACGAGGCTTAATTGCCATTAGTGCGGGGCGTGGGTGGGGAATGATGCGGACTTTTCAGATATTGGAGACATACAAAATCATTTAGTGCGAGCCATCCGTCTCTGAAATTTTGGTTTTCACTGGCACGCTAAAGGACTGGGATCTTGCAGGTTAGGTTCAGGCTACTGGACAGGTCTAGCAGGTGGGAGTAAATGAATTTAAAAATAATTAAGTTTTACAATTCATCCGCCCTATTTTAATTTATAAAATATTTTTTAAAAAAATTTAACATTTTAAAATATAAAATATCTTATAAAAAAATAAAATTTCATTAATAATAATTTTTTAATATTATTATTTTCATATATATCATATTTTTAAATATTTTTTATAAATTTAATGTTAAATGTGGGATATTTGTACAAAATGTTCAGTGCTTTTTTTTAAAAAAATATAAAAGAAAAATTTACTTTATTTATTTATTATTTATTGTCAAATTTATTAGTATATGATGTAAAAAACTCTTAAAAAAAGTATAAGAGAAAACATATAGGGAGCTTTATTGTAATTTTTTTTATCTCTTTTTATAATTTTTGGTTTAGAGGAAAAACATTGCACTAATTAGTGCAATTATTTTATAGATTTTATAAAATGACTCCAAATAAAAACATAGAAAACTTATAAAAAAAGACTCCCAAATAAATAAAAAAATAATATTCATTTTGAGTCTCCAACCACACTATTAAAGATAATTTGATATTTTAAAATATATGACATCTTAAAAAAATAAAAATTTTATTAATTATAATTGATTCAATATTATTTTTTTTCTTTTCATTATATTTTCTCTCTATAAATATAATGTTTTATAAATAAAGTTAGGCTCCTTCTGTTCAAAAAATGTAAGGCATTTTTTGAAGAGTTAGATGTTAAAAAATGTAAGATATTTTTAATTTTTTGAAATATAATCATTGCCTTTTTTTAAAAAAAATGCCCCTATTGATAATAACTTTATATGTATTATAAAGTGTTCAATAGAGGTAAATATGAAAAGACATGGTTAGTTTAAAAGTAGGTAACAACTTTATTGGGGGTGAAATTTGATTAAAAATATTTTATATTTTTTAACGAAGGGAGAATTAAATACTTAACATGAGTAATGATTATTATGTTTATGAATAAATAATTTTTTATTTATTTTAATATGTATATAAATATTTTTTTATTGAAGGCTAATCAAACACTAAATTTAAGCCTTTTGAAGGAGTTTTTTTATTTCAAAATATAAGACATTTTGAATAAATTAAAATTTCATTAAATTTATCAATTTTAATTTTGTCCTTTCTCTCTTTATGATTAATTTTCATCCCTTCTTTTTTTAATATATTAAATAATAAGTATTTTTTAAAAGTTTATATTTTTATTTTGAAAAGATAAAATTGTTAAGTATATTTAATAATATTTATTGATATGTAAGATTTTATTTAAAAGTAATTTATAATTTGAAATAGAGGGAGTATAATTAAGTATTAAATATAAATATTTTTTATTAAGAATAAAAATATTAATTCTTCATATTATAAGAAATTAAACCATTTTCATTGACCCAATTCTCATTGTCATGGGAAGTCTTCTTATGAGGACTTTTTATTAATAAATTCATTATTCAAATCCTCATTGTCATGGGAAGTCTTTTTATGAGGACTTTTTATTAATAAATTCATTATTCATGGTGATAGTAACCAATTAACCATCCAATGTTATTCATCATATCACGGATACAATTGTTTTTAATAAGAGAAAGCTATGATGTAATCAATAAAAAAAAATACAAAAATCTCATACTGGTCTTCAATTTCCAATAATCGAAAGTGAAAGATCTGATTTTAGGCCTAAGAAAAAGGTGAAAGATCTGATACAGACAGGCACACAAATTTTTATCCTGATAGGTGCTATCAAGTTGGTCAGTTTATGCCATGTGGCCTTGTGAACATTTACAGGATACGTGTCTTCTGAACAAAGTAGGCTCCCTCTGGTTCCAGGCTCTTCAATCCGCACCATGTCTTCCTCCCTCCCTCATAACGTGATTCACATGCTGGGCCCAGTTTTTTTTTTTTTTTTCGGCCAGACATGCTGGGCCCAGTTGGTGTGATGGTTCGGAATATGTCAAGCCATAGACCCTTCTGTTTCAAGAGTTCACAAAAGGGCAGTCGCATAGCCAAGTTCAACTGGTAAGTTTTTATGTTCTTCGTTCCTTTCGAGTTTCGACGAAATATTATCAATTAATTGCTGGCTACAATTTCAAACTCACAGGTACGACGCAGAGTATATCACCATCTCGAACGACAGCCTCGGGTTGAGTTATGGCTGCATCGAACCGCAATTTCAACGACATAGTTGCAGAAGCACTGACAGAGTCATCGCAGAAAGATTGGTTTAAATGGGTAGAGAATTATCTAATATCTCTAGATCTTTGGGGAGTGACGAGTGGTGATGAAAAACCAACCGGAAACAGTGGGGAAGATTTTGCTAGATGGCAGAGAAAGAATGCTGCGGCATTGCACGTCATTCAAATCTCTTGTGGGATTAACAATCACTCGTATACGACGTATCAAAAAAGCCAATGCTGCATGGAATGCTCTCTATCGTGCCTACAATCCATCAGATCCTCCTCCCCAAGGTCAGTGCCCTATAGTAAACTCCTCCTTTACAGAAGAAAAGTAGTTGGTTTACTAACTGAAATCTGTGGACTTCAATATTCAACCTTCTCAATCTTTAATGCAGACAAGCCCTTGTCATTACTTAATCATGTGTTAAGTTTGCTTCAACGATATTTAGAGCTGGATCCTCTTTCTCCTTTTTTTTCTCCTCATCTAATATTTATCCTTAGATTAAAAATGGAATGGTTGAGAGATTTAGCACTAAATTTATTTATTTATGTTAACAATACTCTATAGTTACTCTGCACTTATGAATTGTTTAAATCAAATTTTAATAGTGTAAATTTATTTATTTTTTATGTTATGTTATAATAGTTATATATCATGCTTCAACCCGATTTACTAATTTACTTTTAATTAACTTAATTAATCTTAATTAAATTTTTAGGGTGTTATATATCATGCTTGAACCCAAAAAGTTGTAGCAGTTGAATTGATCTGAGAAAATCCGTCACAAGCATTTATATTGTCCTTTTTTCTAAGAGTCCGCTGTCCCCAAATCATTTAATGCAGAGCTGTCAATTAAAGTCAGCTCGGCCCTAAAGGGCCAGCCTTTGAAGGGCCAGAGCCTAAACGGGTTGGCCTTAATAAACCCAATTGCATGTCAGGGTTTTATTTTATAAGACCCGACCCTAGCCCTCAAGGCTAAAGGGCCGGCTCTCAGAGCCTCGGCCCTATTTTTTTTAAAATTGTTTTTTCAATTTAAAATTATAAAAAATATATTTATAATAATAAAAAAAGTTATTATACATAAAATTAAGTTTGAGAAAATAAATTTAAATCAATTCACACCACAACAAGAAAGAAAACAAAAACATTTAGGTCTAATATTACATAGCAACATCAAAGTGAATACCAATAAAAATTAGACTTAGCTAATATTATCAGCTAAATCTTAATAAATAAATGAGGAATTGATGAATGCATTTAATATGTTCCTTTCTTTGAGTTATATATTTAATCTTTTAATTTTTTATATTATAATTTTTAAAAAAAAATAATAAAAGAGCTTAAAAGGGCCGGCCCTGGCCTTAAAGGGTCAGCCCTTTTATTTTCGGGCTTAAAAGGGAGCCCTTTTAAGTCTGAATTGTCATTTTCCTTTTCAAAATAGCGGCCCGGCCCTAATTATTTTCAGGTCTAAAAGGGCTGGCCCGACAGACTCGACCCTAATTGACAGCTCTAATTTTATGAGGCATACTGCCAACTCTAGCTTCTTTAACACCCTGTGAAATTAGTGGATGTTGTATATATCTATGTGGACATCTCTGTCTCTCTCATCTCAAGCTTGTAATATCGTACTGTGATAACCAATTAACTTTTAAGGTAGTCGCTGTTACAAGAGCAAGGTAAAGGTAGAAAACGGAGAGAAAATGAGGGAAATGAATGGAAAGTCTGATTATTACATTTGTTGTATTTTACAGCGTATATCCACATCATTTGGTTCGGTTTCAACAAATCAAACTTAACAAACTTAAAGAAAACTGAAACTACCCGTTTTCTTTAGTTAAACCTATCAGTAGCGAATCCAAAGCATCTTTCATATGGAGAGGAGTAGGACCAAAGACAGAAAATTAAAATTGTCTAATATTTAAAGCAACCGCCAAAAAGTCATCGATTTTCTGCCATTATACTTCATATGTTGCCTTAGAAAATTAACAAGTAGCTGGAAATGATTGACACAAATATGTTCCAGCTTTCCCAAGAAGTTTAATAGAGTAATTTTATAATGCAAAAATAGAAGCTTAGCCAGTGCTTGGATTAATTTGTTACTTAGTTAATTCCAATTGGCGTCATAGCCATGATGATTATGTGGAGCAAGAGTTCTTCAAAAGGGTCTCAATTATATTCATTAAAGTGGAAATATTCACCATTAAGGTATCATTAAAAACCTCATAAAAGTCTTGATTTCTATTTTATTTTTTTATAGGCTAAGCTATATCCTCATGCATATTATATATCATTATGAACTGAAATAGAATTGTTAAAGTTCGATAATGTAAGGCCTCTCACTTTCTCTGTCTCCTCCACTAGAAAATTGTGATTTAGTAAGGGATGAATCTCTCACTAAATTATTATTATTTCTCTTCCTAAACAAATATTGGTGATCTGACTAAAGTTTATTTGCATCACACGAATATCTTGTATCACTTTATCATGTGTTTTCCTCTATCACTGAGTATAAATTTAAATTTATGCAAGCAAGTCCCTGTCATTTGTTACGCATGTCCACGAATCAAAGCCCCAGTGTGTAATCACTTCATTTCCTCCTCTGTTCAGTATTCTGCCAATTAAAATGACTAATCAAAAGCCATCCATCTGCCGCCACTTATAGCTCACCGGTCCAACAGTAAACCGTTAGCTAGCTCCAGGTTTGCTTATTTATCTAAAGTCAGGTAAATGAAACGCTATATATGTAAATTCATCCTACGTGAATGGCAAGTTCAATTTTCTCTTTACAGACACATTTATCATTCATTCTCTGTTGATTTCTCTATATATTTTCTCTTAACAATTCATATGATCTGTGCGTGTATGGGCGTTGTTGATACAATAATCGGTAATTAATTGATGACAGTGCAAGATGACGGTGAAGTGGATGATTGTTATAAGTCTATATTTGAGAACAAGTGGCATGTTGTACAAGGATTCATTGATCGCCATCCTAATAATTGGAAGGTAAAATTTGCTCAAAGAAGCGAAACACCTCTTCACGTGGCTGCAAAGTTTGGGCATTTACACATAGTAGAAGTTGGTGGAATTAGTCGACCCAGGGGATCTTCTAAAACACGATGCTTCTGGATATACTCCACTTGCAATAGCTGCATCACATAGTGGCGAACGCGTTTCAATTGCAAAATGCTTGATCGGTAAAAATGAAAAAGTACTTGAAACTTCAAATAAATACCATAAATGGATATTTCCTGTTACATTGGCTTTTCGTTGTGGCTTCAATAAAATGGGACGTTATCTCTATTGCAAGACTCCTTTGAAAGTCTTCACAGGAGAAGGCGGCAAAACGGGTGCTTCGTTTCTCAGACTCTGTTTTATCACTGGAAATCTTGGTAACATTTCTTACAACTACTTCTATATAATTTCATCAATAAGTCACACTATATGTATCATTCTCATTTCTTTCTCCATGTTGTCTTATTTTGATATTCTACATCTCATTCTATATGATTATGATATATAAATAGATATTGCCCTGCATTTGCTTCAACGAAGTCAAGAGCTACTTTTTGCTGCTGACATGAAGAAGCGCCCAATAATTGATCAGATTGCACGCTATCTCTCTAATTCTCCCAACCAAAGTCAACTTTGGTTCTGGAAGCGATGTGTTTATCACTGTTAGTGCATATTACTCCTTTCAGCTGTCTGCTTTTTCACCCTACTATTTTCTATGGGGAAAATTTCAGGTGGAGACCCTTGACCATTGATAATGAAAAAGAAGACCCCTGAATTTTTGAAATTTCACTGAAGGACCCGTACGCATTTTTGTTTGAATTTATGATGGAAACAACATAATTGCCCTCGTTTAAATGAACAATATAAACGACTTCTTCATTTCCAAATTTTATGTTATTTGTTTCCTCATTTCACTTCTTTATGGCCTAATTTTACTTGATTTCATTTCAAGTGTTGGTTTCATGATTAAACGATTTGTTTATTCCCATACTCTATATTGTTCATTTACTTATAGAATGTTGTTCGTTTCCTTACTCTACTTGTTTATGGTCTTGAAATGAAATCAAGTGAAAGTAAGATTATAAATAAGCAAAATAGGGAAACGAACAACATATAGTATAGGAATAAATGAGTCGTTTATATTATTCATTTAAATGAGGGTAATTTTATTATTTCCATCACAAGTTCAAACGAAAATTCATACGAGTCCTTCAGTGAAATTTAAAAAATTCAAGAGTCATTTTTTTTTCACTATCTTTGTTCTAGGGTCCCTCATTGAAAATTTTCCTTTTTCTATATGTTGGCTATATTTTCTATTTTGTTTTCTTAAATCATTGGAATAGACATATCTCATTAGCTTAGGCATCGTTCATGTAACTACAATTTAGTTTGGACCTAAATTTTGTTAGCCCCACACACACACACACACACACACACACACAACATTCTAGCTAACCCAAATGCCAAAACGCCTTATATTTCACGAAATCGTAATGGAAACTTATTTACTTGTGCATGATATGGAGTGCGAGCGCTTGTCTTTGCAACTGGCATGAAATAGTCGAAAAAATCTCAGAAAAATTGAATAGCTCCACTCAACTTGTTCTTTTAGTTATTTTATTATTTGAAGAAGCAAGCTCTTATTTCTTCATTTCTTTGATCACTTTTTGGGTTGAAGATATCAAAATACCATCAACCACAGCCACTGAGCATATCTGTGTAGACATTGAACAAGAAGGCGAGATGAGTTACAAAGTTGAAGGTACAATGTTCTCTATCAGTTGATTAGAAGATGAAATCAGATAATGTTACCAATCAAATATTAGAACATATAGGTTAAAAGATGTCACGTAATTCTTTATCACATGTGAAAATCAGGCATGTCAAAATATAAAATTTGAATTTGAAATTCGTATGAACTCAATTTGGGCGTAATTCAAAGTCCTAGCCACAATTTATGTATATTAGTTAAATGTCTGCATATAGGTGAAACTAACTAGGCATGACACGAAAAAGATAGAGATCTACATATTTACATTCAAACATACATGTGTCTGTGTGACCCTTACTAAGAAAGGATAAACCTATGGAGACATGCATGCATATCCTGTGTCTGTATGTGTACTTAATCCATTTTCGGATGACTAAGCTAACGAAATTCCATCTCAATAGGGTTACATCTGCTACACTGGCTCATCTCGTACATCTATAGGTTGTCAGGTACGCTATGCAAAAATGTTACCTAAAACTTCAATTGAATATATAGTTTTAAGATTAGTTCTCGTGATTAAAATGGACTAACATCAAGTTGTACTCGAGTTACCAATTGTCCAGGAATGGAGGGAATACGTAAGATGAAGCTTCAACATATACAGACAGATGAAATTCTAAAGCTAGTTTGTGGGAATCTAAAATCTCTAAACAAAGATAGAAAGGTCATGATTGCAGAAGCACTGCTGACAACGGGTGAAGTGGGAAATGTTGAGTTCTTGTACGAAGTATTAAAAGCTAAACCAGAATTAATCTCGAAGGTCGTTTTTTCTCAAAAAGATAGGCATGTTTTCTACGATGCTGTGAAATATCGTCAAGCAGTGGTTTTCGACCTCTTCCGTGGGTTTCGCTATAGGGAGGTGATAGCAACAATGCCGCAAGGCCCCTTGAACAATAACTTGCTTCATGCGGCAGCCATGTTGGCTCCTTCTTCCAAACTTAACAGCATCTCTGGTGCCGCTCTGCAAATGCAATGGGAATTGCAGTGGTTCAAGGTTAGAAGTTAATTAACTTAATGCTTTTGTAGAGAAAGTAAGATTGCGTTTGGCCTAGATGTAACAATTAATCTTTTAAGATATAATTGATCAGAACTTTTGAAACGGACTGAAACGGCAACAGAACTAATACACGAGAGTTACAGAATTGAAGCCAAACGTGTTCCGTTACCCTTCATTAAGCCAATAAAACGTTTAGCATTTACATTTGTAACGTTAGCTGATTACTGTCTTCGTTCAGGGTCCTAACACTATAAATAGGACACTCACTTTGTTGTAAGGAGGCAGACTAGAAATAAAATTCAGATTTTTCTCTTTTCATTCGGTTTCTGTGCCATTTTGGTATCAGAGCTGGTCTAGAGAACGAGAGAGTGAGTTACAGTTGAGAAAGTACGCCGGAAAGAAGAGAGATTCAGAGGAGGAGTCCCTGACGTCTTCACGTTTTACAAACCGGGCATTTTCTCAGAAAACTAACATCACCATCGTGCTCAGGAGGTCCGAAAACGTGGAACAAGAGGTTCCCCGTCACCGAAAAAAGTCGCACGCGCCTCCATGCGCCTCCGTCGGAAACACACGTGCCTCGCCGCCGGTCCACGCGCCTTCACGCGCTATCCGAAGGTTGAAGACGCTGACGTCAGCTGCCACGTCATCGTTCTGACCCGGTCAACGACAGGTCAGACCAATAGTTTTACGCCACATGTCACAGTCGCCACGTCACTGAGCCCAGTCAGCCAACTTTTCAGAAATTGCATTCTCGCCCCAAATCGTTCAGTAATTCTAAATTTACCCCTATTGTTTATGAAATTTCATATTATCCCCCAAATTTTTCAGAAATTCCATTTTAACCCCTAAACTTTCCTAAAATTACACTTTTGCCCCTTGATTTTACCTGAATTCCAGTTTAACCCCTATATTTTTTCATAAATTTCAATTTGACCCATCATTCTTCTAGAATCGCTATTTTACCCCCTAGACAGTCCAAAATCCCCATTTTGCCCCTAGCCTTTGGAAAAAAAAAATTTCACTTTACCCCTATATCCTTCAACGTTTCCAATTGCACCCCAATCTTTACCCCTAGCCTTAACACTTATTCAAAATGCCTCCAAGACGAAGACATGTGCACGAGGTTGAGATGGAAGAGTTGAGACGTAGGATACGAGAATTGGAAGCCACTGTGGAATTGCAGCAAACTCTGTTAAACAACAACAGAGAAAACTTAGAGAGAGATTCGGGAAGCAGTAGTTCGTCATCTACTGAAAACCGCCGCCGCCCACGACAACAACAATTCCGCCCTAATGACATCAAGGTTGACGTTCCTGAATTCGAGGGAAGGCTCCAGCCAGACGAGTTTGTAGATTGGCTACAAACTGTTGAACGAGTATTTGAATACAAGGAGATTCCAGATGCACAGAAAGTCAAAATTGTCGCCCTCAAACTTAAGAAACATGCTTCTATTTGGTGGGAAAACCTCAGACGGAAGCGAGAACGTGAGAGAAAGCGCAAGATTGAAACCTGGGAGAAAATGAAACGCCAGCTCACCAGGAAATTTTTACCAGATCATTACCACCAGGATAATTTTATCCAGTTGCAAAATCTTCGACAGAGATCTTTATCTGTAGAAGAATATACTAGAGAGTTTGAACAACTCATGATGAAGTGTGATATTCACGAGAAGGAGGAGCAAACAATAGCCCGGTACCTTGCAGGCTTAAACACAGATATCAGTCGTCCAATCCAGCTTCAACAATATTGGACCTTGGATGATGTCATCCGTCTGGCCGTGCGTGTTGAGAAGCAGATGCCTAAGAGATCCGCTTTCCAACCTTCATCCTCTAGGAGTTATCCAGAAGGCCGTAAAGCAGAATTTCAGCAGACTAACTCCTCAAGCAAGCCACAACCTACTGCTATGCGCAAACCACCATCCAATGCTGCCAAGGAATCTGGTTCCAAAGCAATCAAATGCTTTAAATGCCAAGGATTTGGCCATATTACTGCGGACTGTCCTACACGAAGGGTTGTCACCATTCGAGAAGGATCAGGGTATGAAGCACTTGAAGAAGGTGAGGAGGACGATGAGTTCTACAGCACTGATCCCGTATATGACGAGGAGGTCACACCTGCTGATCAAGGAGAAGCATTGGTGCTTAGACGAAGTCTGCATACAACAGTAGTCAAAGAAGAACCTTGGTTACGACGCAACATTTTTCACACTCGTTGCACGACCCAAGGAAAAGTTTGTAATGTCATCATTGACAGTGGAAGCTGTGAAAATGTAGTATCTAACTACATGGTGGAGAAATTGAAGTTGCCAACACAAGATCATCCACAACCTTACAAGCTTCACTGGCTCAATAAAGGGAATGAGGTAAAAGTTTCTAAACAATGCCTTGTGACCTTTTCTATTGGGAATTGATATTGTGATGAAGTTTTATGTGATGTTGTTCCCATGGATGCATGCCACCTTCTCTTGGGGAGGCCATGGCAATATGACCGACATGCTATGCATAACGGGCGAGCGAACACTTATTCTTTTACGAAAGATGGTGTCAAGTTTACACTAGCGCCTCTACCACCCAATGAGATTAGCCAATCTTCAAGGGAATCTAGTGTATCTAAGCCGTTAGTGTCTTTGTTGACTAAGGAGGAATTCAAGGTGTCAAAATCCGAAGCCCAAATGATGAGCATTATTCTGGTGCTTGAGGTGAACGATGAGACGGTCAATCCACCTGGAGTCATTCCGTTATTGTCAGAATTTTCAGATGTAATATCCAATGAGATACCACCAGGGTTGCCTCCAATGCGAGACATACAGCATGCCATTGACTTCGTTCCAGGAGCAGTCATTCCTAATAAGCCTACTTATAGGATGAGTCCCCAGGAACATGCCGAAGTTCAACGACAAGTTGAAGAGTTGTTGAAGAAAGGGTTAGTTCGAGAAAGTATCAGCCCTTGTGCTGTACCTGTTCTTCTAGTACCTAAGAAGGATGGGAGTTGGAGAATGTGCATTGACTGCCGAGCTGTCAACAAGATCACTATTAAGTATCGGTTTCTGATACCTCGGCTTGATGATATGCTGGACCAATTGCATGGTGCCACTACTTTCTCCAAAATTGATCTTCATAGTGGGTACCATCAAATCAGAATTCGACCAGGAGATGAGTGGAAGACTGCTTTCAAGACCAGAGATTGCTTATATGAGTGGAATGTGATGCCTTTTGGGTTAACAAATGCTCCTAGCACATTTATGCGCCTGATGAATCAGGTATTGAGACCCTTCATTGGTAAATTTGTTGTTGTGTACTTTGACGATATTCTTATTTACAGTAAGAATCAAGAGGAGCATTTAGATCACTTGCGGCAAGTTTTGCAAGCCTTGCGTGAGCAGAAGCTTTATGCAAATCTCAAGAAGTGCACCTTCCTCACCAACAAAGTTGTGTTCTTGGGTTACATCATTACCGCGGAAGGTGTTCGCGTTGATCCAAGCAAAGTTGTAGCCATTGACAGCTGGCCAATTTCAAAATCCATCCAGGAGGTTCGAAGCTTCCACGGATTAGCTTCTTTCTACAGGAGGTTCATCCGTAATTTTAGCTCAATTGCCGCACCACTTACAGACTGCACCAAAGGAGAGAAGTTTCAGTGGACAGAGCAAGCTCAGAAAAGCTTTGAGGAGCTTAAGAAGAAGTTGACCAAAGCTCCAGTCCTAGCTCTTCCTAATTTTGATCAAGTATTTGAAGTCAGCTGTGATGCTTCTGACACTGGCATTGGTGCTGTCTTAAGCCAGGAGGGCCATCCCATTGCCTTTTTTAGTGAGAAGCTCAATGATGCCAAGCTCAGATATTCTACCTATGACAAGGAATTCTATGCAATTGTCCGAGCTCTTCAATATTGGAGTCATTATCTCCTAAATAAAGAGTTCATACTTTTTTCGGACCATGAGGCTCTCAAGTATTTGAATTCCCAGCAGAAGATCAGCCGCAGACATGCTCGTTGGAGTGAACTCTTACAGTCTTATCCATTCCTTATCAAACATAAGGCTGGAACTCTGAACTCCGTAGCAGATGCCCTTAGTCGTCGCCATGTACTACTTACAACACTACAAACCAAGGTTGTTGGATTTGACCTTGTCAAAGAGTTATATCAAGATGATCCTGATTTCCGAGGAGTGTGGGAAGCAACTATAAATCAACCTTTCCACCAGTTCTATAGACACGACGGGTTTTTATTTCGAGGTAAAACCCTCTGTATTCCACAGGGTTCCTTGAGAGAAGCCATAATTTGGGAAGCACATGATGGTGGATTAGCTGGACATTTTGGACGAGATAAGACACTTAACCTAGTGAAGGAGAACTTTTACTGGCCTCGACTTGAACGGGATGTCAACAGGCATATACAGAGATGCAGAATTTGTCACTTGGCTAAATCCAAGGGTCAGAATACTGGACTATACATGCCTCTGCCAATTCCAGAAGCACCTTGGGAAGATATAACTATGGATTTTGTTCTGGGTTTACCACGGACTCAGAGGCAAAAAGATTCTGTCATGGTAGTTGTGGATCGCTTCTCAAAAATGGCCCATTTCATCCCATGCCAGAAGACCAACGATGCTGTTCAAGTAGCCGACTTGTATTTTAAGGAGATTGTGCGTCTTCATGGCATTCCTAGAACTATCACTTCTGACCGTGATGTGAAGTTTCTTAGCCACTTTTGGCGGACGTTATGGAAGAAGATGGGAACTAAGCTACAGTTTAGCAGCGCTAGTCACCCCCAGACAGACGGTCAAACTGAAGCTATAAATAGGATTCTTGGTAATCTTCTTCGCAGTTTCGTAGGGAAGAATTTGAAGCAGTGGGATCTTATTCATGCTCAAGTTGAGTTTGCTTATAATAACTCTGTCAACCAAGCAACTGGGAAGTGTCCGTTTGAAGTTGTTTATGGCACTCGTCCCCTTAGTCCACTAGACTTGACTCCTTCACTTGATAAGCGGCAATATAGCTCTGATGCTGACCAAAGGGCTAAGGAAATTAAGAAGTTGCATGAGCAAGTTCGCGAGCGAATCCAAAAGCAGAATTTGAGATACAAGGCTCAACGTGACAAACATCGAAGACAGCAAACTTTTAAGGTAGGAGACTTGGTTTGGATACATCTACGAAAGGAACGATTTCCTAAACAACCAAACGCCAAGTTGTCCCCAAGAGCTGATGGTCCGTTCAAGATAGTGCAAAGGATCAACAACAACGCTTACAAAGTGGAATTACCTGGTTTTTATGGTGTATCTGCCACCTTCAATGTTGTTGATCTATCCCCTTACATTGACGATAATGCCGAATTTGACTCGAGGGCGAGTTCTGCTGAACCCGGGAAGGATGAAACGGACTGAAACGGCAACAGAACTAATACACGAGAGTTACAGAATTGAAGCCAAACGTGTTCCATTACCCTTCATTAAGCCAATAAAACGTTTAGCATTTACATTTGTAACGTTAGCTGATTACTGACTTCGTTCAGGGTCCTAACACTATAAATAGGACACTCACTTTGTTGTAAGGAGGCAGACTAGAAATAAAAATTCAGAGTTTTCTTTTCATTCGGTTTCTGTGCCAACTTTAATTTTCTAAATATAGGCCGTTGAGAAAGTGGTGGAACGTAGACTTTGGCGTCATCCAAACAACCAAGGGTTGAATCCTCTAGACTATTTCAAAGAAAACCATAAACTATTGAGGAATGAAGGAGAGAAATGGATGAAAGAAACAGCTACTTCTTGCTCACTTGTTGGTGCTCTAATCATCACCATCATGTTTGCCACAGCTTTCACTGTTCCAGGAGGGAATGATGGAACTTCAGGGGACCCAATATTTTTGAACAAAAATTTATTTAAAGTTTTCTTAATCTCCGATGCAGCGTCCTTGTTTGCTTCCACTACTTCTGTGCTGACATTTTTAGGAGTCCTTACGTCACGCTATATAGAAGAAGACTTCCTTTACTCGTTACCTACAAAATTGATCATAGGCCTTTCTACACTTTTTCTGTCCCTTATAGCTATGTTAGTCGCCTTTTCTGCAACAATAATCATGATGTTGCAGCATGCCTCATCACGTTCATGGGCTTATCTTCTTGTTATTATGTTCGCTAGCGTTCCAGTAATCCTCTTTGTATTTTTACAGTTCCCTCTTCTGATTGAAATAATTTATTCTACTTACGGTCCTGGCATCTTCAAGAGGAAGGGAAAGAAGTGGCCATGAATTGTGTGTAATATAATCGATACATCTTATTACTGTATGTATTTTATATTGAATAAGAAGTTCCCTCTTGAATCTGGATAATGTAATAAAACCAATGGCTTTTAGTTTCAGCCTATAAGTGCATCAGTTGGAGTGTGTTGGAGATGTTGTGTATCTATGGCATACTGAAAATTTCATTGAACTTCCCTACAAAGCATTTAGTGAGCATCAGTGTCCACCTTACCTGACTGACAAATCTTTATATAATATATATATATATAGATTGAAGGTACCACTAATGCAAAGAGAAATGAGAGAGTTTATATTTAAGGACAACAATATGTAACCAAATATTTATAATTCCGGCTTAAATAATTCTGAAATTTCAATGCGTGACTAAGAGAAATTGAAATTGTAATAACTCAGAAATTTTGCATAAAATTAAATTATGTAATATTGTGTTTTAAATGCATTTTTATTAATTTTATAATAAATTTAGTAATAAGAAGAGTTGGTCTAGTAGAGATTATGCAACCATTTAATTAAGAGGTCTAGAGTTTGAATATTCAAGTCAACAAAAAGACTTTTATCTTTTAGCTCCAGCTTAGTTCAAAATTACTATAATGCCCTCCTGTAAAAAAAAAAACAGAGAGAAGAGACAAAGATCAAAAGCCCACAGCAGTCTTCATCTTTCTCCATTTTGATTTTTTTTTTTTTTCAAGAACCATCGAGAGAGAGTCAGAGAGAAGCTCCGATCAACCTTCTCCTACTTGCCTCTTCCGTCTGAGTTGGTTGTCAGCGTTCGCTGTCAATTCACCATGAGTTTGCTATCACAAGGAGTCTGTTCAAGGTTGATCCACTCCTAGCTACCTATTTCTACTTGCGTCAACCTCTTCATCTTTCTGCATAGTAGAAGCTGCCAAACTTCCTTCCTCCTCCCTCATTTCGTCTAGCTGTGAGTAGTGAAGCACAGTGGAGCTTGGTTGCTGTAGGAGGTCCGAGCCGTTGATCATTTCTTTCCCTTGTACTATCACTCTTCCTTAGCCTCTATCATTGTTTCAAGTGCGCCCAACCCCTCTCCCCTTCTTGTTCGTTTCGTGTGTGTGTGTGTGTGTTTTTTTGTTTTTTTTGGATGAAAAAGGATGTATTACTAATGAGAAAGAGTTACATCAGTATGACATTGTTCAGCATCAACTAATAACAACTTAAGGGGGAGGGGGATTAAAATCCCAACCGGTGGGGCACACCCCCTTGTAACAAGTTTTGGCCACCCAGTCACTGGCCAAATTCGCTGAGCGAGGGATCCAACTCAGGGACCACTGATTATTAGCTGAGAGAAGGTTTTGAATATCTACAATAAAGATAGAGCAATTCCATTCAGGACATTGGCAACCAAAATTGATGGCATCCACTAAAGGCTTACAAGTAGACTCCACAGACAGGTTGGAAATGGAGTGATGTGACGCGAATTTAAGGGCTTGTAAGAGGGTGAGTGTTTCTGCCATGAAGCTTGAAGTAGCTTTGAAAGAATTTCCATGAAGGGACACTACTGAGCCACAATGATCTCTGAAGATTATTCCAGCTCCTGCCAAGTTCACAGATTGTTGAAAAGCTGCATCTACATTGCATTTTAGATAAGATAAATCAGGGGGCCTCCAATTTTCATTCCTTGCAAGGTCAGTGTTGCTGGTTGGAGGAGTTTGTATCTAGTCAAACCAACCATTAATAGACCAATACTCACGCAAGGAGCCTTCAGCATTGCGAATGACCTTTTCAGGATCTAAAGATTTACCTTCAAAAGACTTTGCACACCTGTGTTTCCATATGGTCCAGGATATAGTGGCAGTGAGAGCAACATGCTAGTCTTCAGTCAAGTCAGATTGCATAATGTTAAGAATCTAGGAATCAAATCAATAATATGTATTTCATCAATTTTTAAGGCCAAAGAAGAAGCAAACCAAACTCTTTTAACCCAATCACAGATCAATAGCATATGTTCAAAAGTCTCAACATGTTCAAGACAACATAGATAGAGAGGGTTAGATCTGCACTTATGCCTCCAAAATTGTTCATTAGATGGCAAAGCACCAGTGAGGACCCTCCAGATGAAGTGCTTAATTTTGCTTGGGACTTTCAGCATCTAGATATCTCCCTGTAAGGAGAGTGGAGTGTGAAAAGAACTAGTTGCCTTCTCAAGGATGGGAGGAGGGTTCTGCAGAAATTGGTACCCTCTCTTCACAGTATAGTCACCATTTTTGGTAAGAGTCCATGCAGGCTTGTCTTTCTGGAAGTTTCTAGAGAGTGGGATACTCATAATTGCAGCTTTTTCCTCGTCAGTAATAAAATCAGCTATTGTTGATAAGTTCCAATGGTTATTAGTGATAAGCGAATAGACAAGTCATGTTTTTGCTTCTTCAGTTGGGGTAGAAGAGTTAAGAGTAAAATTATTGAGTGTGGGGATCCAAGGGTCACCCCAAATTCTGATGAATTGTCCAGCACCTACTCTTTAACACATATTACCAAGCATGAGCTTCCTACCTTCTAAAAGGCTGTTCCAAGCCTTAAAAGGGTGTGCACCTCTACTAGCACTTAAAAAGGTGGTTTTTGGGAAGTAAATGCCTTTGATAAGTCTTGCCCAGAGATTCGTATGATTAGTAATTAATCTCCAACATTGCTTTGCCATAAAAGCCTCATTGAAAGCTCGAAAGTCCTTAAAACCTAGTCCTCCTCAATTTTCCTGTTCAGTGAGTTTGCGCCAAGCTACCCAGTGAATCCTTCTTTCTTGATCTAGCTGTCCCCACCAGAAGTTGGCAATAATACTATTCAAATCTTTATAGAGAGGAATGGGAAAAGAGAAACAAGTCATCGGGTAGGTAGGTATTGCATTAGCTACTGCTTTTATTAACACTTCCTTTCCAGCATGAGACAGAAGCTTGCCTTTCCAGCCTTTGACTTTGTCTTTAACCCTATCTCGAAAAAAAGAAAATGCCTCAATCTTTGAACGACCCCAAAGAATCTAGAGACCCAGGTATTTGCCAGGAGAGTCAGCCTCAGCTATGTTTAAGATTTGACAGAGCTGATGCTTCACATTATCGGGTGTGTTAGGAGAGAAGAAGCAACAAGATTTCTCTAAATTGACCATCTGACTAGAATCATAACAGTACTTCTCCAAAATTTGAGTAATCAGTAGACAGTTATGTGACTTAGCCTTAAGAAAAAAAAAAATTGAGTCATCTGCAAAAAGTGAGTGGGTGATTCGAGGGCAAGATCTAATAGGTCTTACACCAATCACATGACTTAAAGAAGCATGCTTTATCATTATATTGGAAAGAACATCAGCAATTATAATGAATAAATATGGAGATAAAGGATCCCCCTGGGGGAGTCCTCTCTCAGGTTTGATTCTACCAACAGTATTTCCAAAAAGCATTAGATTAAATTCAATTGTAGTTATACAACTCATAATTCATGCCACCCACCAAGTAGAGAAACCCAATACGAGAAGGACAGCTTTTAGAAAATCCCACTCAACTCTGTCAAAGACTTTATTCATGTCAAGTTTAATAGCCATCTCATAGCAATCACCCCTCTTGGCTTTCAGATAGTGGAACAACTCACGGACAATCAATATATTATCTTGAATTACCTTATCCTGGACAAAAGTTCTTTGATTTTTAGAAATAATAGAGGGCACTATAGTCTTCATTCTATTAGCTATAAGCTTAGAGAAAATTTTGTAGGAAAAATTGCAGAGGCTTATAGGTCGAAATTGAGTGACAGATTCAGGAGAATCTATTTTAGGGATCATAATCATGTTTGTTTCATTAATACCCCACAACGATAATCTATCACCAAAGAAGTATTTAACCATATGGCACGTTTGCGATCCAATAATATCCTATGAGTTATGATAAAAAAAAATACTTGAGTAGCCATCAGGACCAAGTGCTTTGGTTCCTCCAAGTTCAAAGGCTACAGCTTTAATTTCACCGTCAGTAAAAGGATGGCATAGTGCCAAGTTAGCTTCATTAGTTACTCTTGTTTCAACATATTGCAGAATATTAGTGAAGTCACGATCACCCATTGTAGTCAAGAGATTGGAGAAAAAGGCAATGAACTATGCCCGAATATCTTCTGGTGAGTTAGTCCAGTCTCCATCACTATCTTTAATACGATGAATTTTGTTTTTCTGCCTTCGACAAACAGTAGTAAGGTGGAAGATCTTTGAGTTTTTATCTCCTCATTTAACCCAGTTGACTCTAGATCTTTGGAACCAGTACTTTTCCTCTCAACCCCACAAGATCTCCAATTCGTGTTTAATTTTAGCAGAAGCTTGTTTAGTAGTATTAGACCAGATCCCTTCATAGTACTTTTTAAGTTTCAACAGCAGCTTACTTATGAGAATAGCAAAGTTCCCAAAAGTGTTTTTACTCTATTTGATCAGAGCAATTTTGGTCTTCACAAGATTGTTATTGAACCATTAAATCTCATCAACTAGCTTTGGTTGTGAAGATGACCAATTACCACAAATGATTTCCATTAGTTTAGGGTGGTCTAGCCATAGTAATTCAAATCTGAACTTTTTCTTAGCTTTGTTAATAGAGGGAGCCAACTCTTGGAGAATAAGTGAGTGGTAAGAGCCAACAGGTTCTAAAACTTGGAGAAGATCATTATAGTGTTGTGTTCGCCATGATAGATTACAAACAGCACGATCTAATCGTTCTTTGATAAAATCATCATCCTCCCTGTTGTTAGCCTATGCGAATTTAGGGCCATTATAATGGATGTCTATCATACTGCAAGTATCCATGAAGAGATGGAATAGATCAGAGTATTTAAGGAGGGTGGGTCGGCCTCCTTCTTTCTCATGGCGGTAAAGTAACTCATTGAAATCTCTTATGCAGAGCCAAGGGAGGCAGTCACCAGGATTAAGTGTTCTAATTTGAGACCACCAAGCTTCCTTTAGATCATCATGTGGGGGTCCATAAACGAAAGTAAGGAGGCACTTCATCTGAAATAGGTGATTGCTCACTTCAGCATGCAGCTTGTTATGAGAAGAAATGAGCTTTTTAATAGTGCAATTAAAATTCCACCATAAACAGAGACCACCAGAACGTCCAATCGGCTCAACTGAGAGACAATAATCAAACCTTAATTTTTTTTAAAGCCTACTCAGCTTCCAATCCAATATTTTTATTTCAGATAAGAAGACAATGGAGGGCTTATATTTATTAGTGAGGAATTTGAGATGTTTCTCAGTAAGGGTAGCCCCTAAACCTTGACAATTCCAAGCTAAGAGACTCATGGTTGATGGGTAGCCCTTGAAGGCGAGCCACCAAGCCTCTACGATTGAAAAGAAGGATCCTAAGTAAAAAAAGACTACCTTATCCCATTGGATTTGTTGGTTGTTCTTTGAGATAGGGACTTCGACGAGATTGTCAAAGTCTAGACAGGAGATCGCATGAGATCTGCATTTTTTACTCTTACATTTTGCTGGACTCTTTCCTTTATGAAAGGAACTAGTGAGTTCAAAAGCTGATTTTGAATGACTGTCAGTGCTACGTGTCGCTCTTTTTTAGCGTTTGAGATTAGGAGAAGGCCATTTATCATCAACTGGCCTCTTCAAATTAACTCAATCTAACCTTTTACTAAGGTCTTCTTCAATGATAGTGGCCTATTTAATTAGGCTCAAAGCAGATTCTTTGTCATTATCATCGTCTGGGGGGAGCTCCACAATATATTTAATGTTTGTGGACTGAATTGCGTCTGAGAGGATAAGACTTTGACTTTGGGATTTTCCATTAGAGTTAAAGGAGTCATCAGGCCTAACAAGAACATCAAAGCTAATATTGGTGGACTAGGTAATAAGAGGAGTGGGCCGGGTTATGAGGCATTGGTCCACATCTATACTTTTTGTTAAGGGTAGGGTGTAATTCTTGATTAGGATCAATCAAGGCACGATTATGCTTGTCAATCATGAGTGGGCCAGCATTAACAAAACTATCATCCATTTTGAATTGCTCCTGTGGCGAAGTTACCACTTGCTTGCCTTTGGATGAAGAGTCACACGCTGTCTCCTCTGGGCAGGCTTGTTCTAATTGCCAGTTCCTTTATTCAGTGATGGAGATGATTTTTTCCACTGGTTTTTGATAGACAACTTCTGTCTAACCACCATATCTTGCCTTGGTTGGATCAGTTTTTGACATACTGGATGGAAAATCATAGGTGCGATTGTCATGGCCCAGACGACCACAATTATAACAGAATAAATGGAGTTTCTCAAATTTCACAATTGCCCAAGAACTTTGTCAAAAATAATCTTACAAACCAGAAACCATTTACAAGGGCATTCTCCAACTTCACATCGACCTTGATGCGGATAAAGTGGGGATTCATACCACCAAAGCTATGAGGGGCTTCATAAGCCAAAACATTGCCAACTCTACTGCCCATAATGATAATGTTATCATGAGTCATTCTCGCTGTTGGTATGCCATGGATTTGAATCTAGAAAGGGCAAGAGTAAAACATAACTTCATCAATAGTCATATCTGATTGTAGTTCTCGAATGCACAGAGCATAGCCTTGGATGATCCATGGTTGATTTCACAAAACACGGAGCAATTCATCTCTTCTTTTAAAGTTAAACAAATAATGATTATCAAAACCAACATTTTGAATAGAAAACTTACCCCTAACTGCCCATGCTCGTTTTATCGTATTCTTAATAATTGCTCTGTTTTGAGGCTTGAGGGCTGAGTTTCCCCTTAAGAGTTTTAACAACTTCATCTATTTTCCATTGAAGTTGAACTTCATTGTGGGGTCCTCTACCATGGGAGTTATTGCTATCAGACTATTGCATTTCCTCTGTTTCCATGGATGGAAAACAAGGGAGATTGTGATTTATTCTTTCCTCACTTTGCTCCAGTAAGAAATGTGGAGGATGAGATTTAATTTTCTTGAGTTAAAATCAATTTACCTATTGAAGAAATGGAACTTAGGAAGATAATTTATTTATGTCATGCTCCGAAAATAGAAGGTGACCGATACAGGATGGAAATCACATCACACATCTCTTAAGCTTTAAATAGAGAAATCTTTCTATTACTAAAACTTAATTATATTTATATTAATTTATAACATGCATGACCATTTTCGTATTAATAAAATCTTTAATATTTTTGTAGAAATTTTGGTAGAACCTTCGTTGTAAACAAAAACTCTACAACACAATGTTTTACATAAGAAATCATTTTAATCAGAAGCTTAACTCCGTCCAGCCAGCAGATAGAGTATTTAACAAAATATGGACCTTAACTATAGTGTATATGGAGCACCTAATCATATTTTTCATAACACAATGTATGAATTTCATATTTACATCGGCAGGAGATATTTACACAACAAATTTCCACTCATCTCAACAAAAAAATTCCTAAATGGATGGTATGATGTACAAGTGTCCTCTACATTATCTAAGATCAGAATAAATTTTCAGTGAATAACATCCCAACTATAACATTTTGTAAATCAAAATGAATAAAATATAATAATTACATAAATTAAATAAGAAAGTAATTCAATGTAAACAAATTCATAAACTCAAGATAAGAGTTCTACATAATTTCAATAATGACAACATTTAAATCTATAATGAAAAAAAACAACTTTAACATTTAATGTTGACAAGTTAAAATGATTAAAAAAATAAGTAAAAAATATTTACTAAATTTAAAAATCATGATGTATGGAATCACCAATTAATTAAAAATTCATATATTTTTAGGGGATTTATCAGAACAATTTATAAATGTGGACACACAGTTCACAAGGGTAAGTAACCAAACGCAGCTTGAGTTACGAGACAAACATGGACACATAGTTTACAAGGGTAATGCTAACCAAATGCAACTCGAGGCCATGAAAACAAAGGTGAATACGAGATCCATGAATAACAAACATGAGAACAAAACTCATAAAAATCAAACTAGCTAGTCATTGACCATGGAGGGCCAAGAGCAAACGGAACTGTCGTTAGCAAATAGTATTCTATATAAAGTTCCCTTCAAATTCATTTTTATACATGCGAAAAAATTATCACTATAAAAATAGAGTTCCCATTCTTAAAGTCAAACTTGCATGAATAATTTTAAGCATAAAGACTTATCAGAATAAAATTTCATAACTAATGTTCGCGCTTGTATTTATTTAAAATCATAATTTCTAGAGCTGATAAAAATAATTTCATTTGGTAGAGAAATTTAAATAACAAATTATCCAATACTTAACATAGTATTTATTAAAATAATGTACATAAAAATATATTTCAAAAAATAATTTTATAGGTAAATCAGTTAGGATGCTATTAAGATACCTGCAGTAATTTCAAGTGCAAATTCACTTTTTAGAATCAAATTTTCCTTCTTCTAAACACCCTATTCAATGTAGAAGATAATTCAATGATCTTTACTTAAGTTTAATAAATTCTTACACTATCAACAGCACTATGATCACTTAAGTTTTTAATTAAATATAATTTATGCCTTAATTCCTCCAAACTTTACAAAACTAAACTTGCATATAGATATACACTACCCTTAATCATGCTAAAGTTTCAAAGTTCGACCACTCATTTTATCAAGCACCTTAGGTGCATTCCCAAAAATCAAGTCTAAAAACAACATTATCATTTATACTCATCAACCATGCCACTTTCCAAAACCCAATTTGTCTCACAATAGCTTCACAATAAGAATTATTCACAAAACTAAGTTAAATCCATGGAAAAATTAACACTTGAACCAAATATATCCTTACAAAAGTTAATGATATTTTAGAGAGTTCATAACTAAACAAAACTCATTCTAACAAATACTCTATTAAACATCTTGTAGGCACTATTTCTTAAACCATAATAATAACAAATTCATTTTTCTTCCAATCTCCTTAACATACAATAAAATTTTAGTCGACTTCCTACAAATCCACAACATTCAATAGATATTCCAAAAATTAATACATAACTAGCAATTTGATAGTTGAAGTATCAATAATAATATTCTCTTCAAAATCTCCACTTCTAATTCCAACCTCCTTTCAAGTATTTTGTCAAACATCTCACATGTATCCAAATTTAAACAAATACCAAGCCTTTTTTTCTTAATATCCTTTCCAAATTTATCAATATCAATATTTAGATAAACCAATCTTCCTAGAGTTCATTCTTTCAAGCAAATAATAATAATAAGGTTAATTAGAATTCAAATTCACAATACACCTAGCTGTCAAAATCTGAAAAATTCCATCTTGCCTAAACCCCTCCTCCTTTATTCGACATGCACAGCAACAAAGCAAGAGAAAAAATCACAATCTCTAAAATTTAAAAACACACACACCCCAACAAACTAGCAATGAGACGGGAGTTCGAAGCTCCTTACCTTCAATCAGCAGCGATAGAAGCAAAAAGAGGAAACTAGTCGCATAACCATGGAAAAGAAAGAAGAGGGTCCATTGCACACCCTCACGGAAGCAAGGACAGAAGACGAAGGAGTGGCCGAGGAAGAGATTTCTGAAGGATGCTTCTGCAGCAGACAGAACAGGGGAGGAAGATTTCTAACATTCCCACCATAGAGGAGGAAGGAGAAGGTTGCACGAGTATGACTCTAACATAATCACTGGTGGCTGTCAGCTAAATGAAGGAGGAAGGGTAATGCTGCAGAAGGAAAGGGAAGGGAAATCGACGCAGCACAGGGGAAGAGAAAAACTCACGACAGCAGCAACAAACTACGCACTCTAACATTCCCACGTCGGTGACGTTGAAGATTGAAGAGAAGGATGGAGAACATCGTTGACATGCTGGAATCGAAGAAGAGCAGAGGCGGTGGTTCTAGATTTTTCCTTCTTTCCTCTTGTTTCAGACACGAAACTGGACCAGGGAGGAGGAATTTAATCTGCTGATGATACCAAGGACCTTATGGTAATTTTATAAAAGTGGAAAAGTTAGAAAAATAACCCCCTACTTGCACCCGTCAGGTTCGAAGCCAGAACCTTAGATTTAGTGAAGATACTTGCCACAAAACCTTTAATTTTTTTTCTTGCTGAGTATACCTCAAACTATATAAAAATATATTTTACGTACGTTGTCATAAATTTTGATTTAAATAAATTATTATTATTTTTTCTGGGTTATTAAAATTTATATATGTTTTGTTAGAAAATTTGGAAAATGAAACTTGAAGAAAAGATTGCTTGGTTTAAGTTTAAAAATTAAAGAATATAAAATATTTAACAAAATGTCTGTATGAAGTTGTACTTGATTTTGAATATTTTTAAAATTTTATTGATTTTTGTGGAAAGTATGTTTAGCGTGAGTGTTATTGATCTATGAACTTAACTTAAGAGTTGTAAAGGAGATTTGACTATAAAATTAATAATATATGATTATTTGAATTCTTAGAGATTGATCGTTTATTGATAAAAGATTTGAATGCTAAAATTTTTTATTTTGAGTGGGTTGGAAATGATGCGTATTTAGTGTTTTTACGAAATACTAATGAGGTATTTTTCAAGCGTAAAGCTTTAGTTTTCAAGTTTCAAATATATTATAGTTTAATATTAGTGGGGATGATGTTGAAAAGGAACTATTGTACTGGTTGAAAGTTTAATAAACTCTTACTATAATTTATAGGGTGTTTGAAAGAGGATAAATTTAATTGAAGTTGAGTGGTAAACTTTGAACATTGGAAATTTCATGTAAGTGAATGGCTTCCCAATAGATTTTTCAATGAAATTTTTTTTATTAAAATATTATATTTTTATGTGGATCATTTTAACACCAACAATATTAATTATTAGATACTTTGTTAATTAAATTATTTTATTTTATGAATATTATAAAATGATGGTGAAGAATAATTAAATTGTGGCATGTGTATGTACTTTTTCTCATGGGATACATTTTCAAGATCGATGAAGTTATCTTTATTAGATTTGACAATCTTAGCTAATCAATAAATGTAAGTTGGGTATTAATTATGACATTTTGTTCAGGTATGATGCTTAAAATTATTCATGTGAATTTGATTGAAAACTATATTTTAATAGTGATAATTTTCTTACATATTTGAAAATAAATTTAAAGGGAATTTTATACAGAATACTGATTATTAACGGCAATTCTGTTAGCTCTTAAGTGTGTCATGTGTAGTGACTAACTAGTTTGATTTTTATGAGCTCTATTTTCACGTTTGTTATTTGTGGACCTAAAATCTTCATTTGATTTTGTGGCTTTGAGCTACATTTAGCTAGCATTATCTTCGTGGTCTATGTTTCTATATTTATTTTGTAGCTCAAATTATGTTTGGTTATTTACTCTTGTGGACTGTGTGTCAATGTTTGT
The DNA here is from genome assembly GCF_029017545.1 of Prosopis cineraria. Taxonomy (NCBI): domain Eukaryota; kingdom Viridiplantae; phylum Streptophyta; class Magnoliopsida; order Fabales; family Fabaceae; genus Prosopis; species Prosopis cineraria. The sequence continues at coordinate 37,191,983 of NW_026555341.1, read as the reverse complement.
TTTCATGGCAGAAGTCACGTTTAGTTATTTACTTTTGTGGACTGTGTGTCTACATTTATTAATTATTCTGATAAGTCACTGTAAACATGAGTTTGATTATTTGGTGATTTTATATTCCATTACTTTTAATTAGGGATGTATTTATAATTTTTTATTTGGTTCATTTCCTTTCTTGAAATTAAGTGATTATAATATTTGATATGATAACTTAATGGTTCAAGATTTTATTTAAAGTTATATAGAGCCCTTTTATTCTAAAGTTTATTAAATATTTTTTTAATGAATTGTCTCCTTAGCTTACAAAATTATTTCAAATTTTTCTTTTATTCACGTTTAATTATTTATTATTGAGACGTTATTCACTGAAAAATTATTTTTGGTCTCAAATACTTTAACTAATGCTGAATCTTTTGCTAACCACTAAAGGCTTACTATTGAGCTGGGTGGATAATTATTTGAGAAAATTTCACTAAGGACCCCTTGATTGTAGATGATGAAAAAGAGGATCCTAAAGATTTTTGATATCTCACAGCAAGTCCTAGGGCATGATTTCATATTAAATTTCAAAGCCAAATGACAACATTGCCTCTCATTGAAAAAAATAGAAAATTTGAAGTTTAGTGAAGGAAGATGGTGGAAGGGACAGACGAAAGTACGAGAATGCTCTTTTCCTTTTATTCCCCCTTCTCTTGCTTCTTTCATGTATTGACAACTTGTTTGGCTTTGTCTAATGCCTCAGTTTTATTCTCTAAAGTACTTCTACTTGTTCCTTTTCTCTTCATAATGAAATTACGAGCCTCATGAATGTTATCCAAAGTGATTCCTTGATTTGCGAGTGACTTCTCTCAATACTACAAAATAGCATTTTCACGTCACACTTTTAGACCTTTTCATATCACAATAGGAAGGGACATCGTACTGGACAACTTAGGATAATGGCTTATCTATGCCACTTAAATCTATGACATGAAAAACATAAACCATGTCCCACTTAAAGAAAAGGTAATATGGTTTCTATACAAACCATGTCACCCTTGCTTGGATGGTGACGTGGTTTCCATTCATATAATCACATCACCTCAACCCAAGAGGGATGTGGTTTCCCAATCATATAAGATATATGAATGGAAAACCATGTCCCCCTTTGAGTAGTAGTGATGTATTTTTAGATGAACCACATCCCTCATTAGTGGAATGTAATGTGGTTTTTATTTTTTTAAATATATAGTCTGCATTTGCTTTACAATCAAAATAGAACTTGCCAAACTATCCCACAGTAATAGCCATTCATGTAGCCAAAGTCTAACAAATAACAACATAAACTATCACAACAAAATATACCAAATTAAACATAGCAATTGAAAAACAAAATCATTGTCAACTTTTCAAGCGTCAATATTTGCAGCCAAATTCCAACAAACTACCTCAACACACTAGTATTTATATCCTTCCAACTTTTCTGTTGTTCTAGCTAAAATTCTAACTTAATGAACAAACTATAAAATCATTATGTAAATAGCTCTTGAAGAATATAACCTGATGAATTGTTTCGAATCTCACTTATGTCTTCACTGGTATAGGAGTACTCATTGTCAAAAAGATGCAAATTTTTATTAGATGTTCATTAAGTATCCAAATTCTAAAGCCTCATAAAACTAGTATTGTTAGAATAAATAACTACGTAACTTATCATGTGCAAATTTTCTTTAGTTTTAGATTAAATAATTTTGTACATATAATGGATAATATAATATCCGCACTCTGTATTCTCTATCCCGTGATGATACTGAAAATTAAAAATCGAAATATAAGTATAAACAAAAACATATATGAAGTGACTGTGGATAAAAAAAAATATTGAATTCAAATTACTTAAGTTTGGAAAGATCCAAGTTGATGAGAGATTTTTTTTAGATATATCTTTTGGTGGGTGGTGCTTTCCCCCCATCATATATTATATCTTCATTATCATGAAATTTAAATAAAACAAAGTATAAAAATATAAATATCTAAAATATCTAATATTTATAAAAATAATCTTAATTTACATGTTGAATACATCTTTAGTTTTAGTATTCGGTTGCTTGCTCATGGAACAAAATCAGTAGATCTCTTGCAAATATGGGCATACAACACAAAAGGACCAATGGTAACTATAAAGGGACAAATGTAATAAGTGCATGAAAGCATAAAAAATATTACCAAACTAATATATATATATATATATATATAAATGAATATAAACAACTTCCCTTCAAGAATTGGGTTTGTTTCTAAAATAGTATTGCCTGTGTATCTCATCCTATCATTGATATCATTGTGAGCTGACATTAAAGAAGCTGGACACAAAAATTCAAATTGATCTTTTAGGGTCCAATGTAAAGATTACTTAGAAACCTATTAGTAGAAGGATATAAAAATTATTGCATATAAATTAAAATAAATAAAAATAAGATAGAATATAGATAATAAAATTACAAGAAAGATGATATAGCCCATGAGATGTCCAACTCCTTCATTAACAAGAATTCCAAAATGTTTTTCTTGTCTATTGCAAAAGAATATGACTTGTCTATATCCACAATTTTTTTAGGCATTATCAAATTGATAGGCTTTGTTATTGCCTTAAAAAATTTATAATTGTGGCAGACAAGATGTCACGCCCCAAAATTTAGGTGTAATTGGCATGGGATATGCACAAGAACTCACATTCTTTAAGCCTTGATCACTCAAGACATCCCTTTTTTTAATTATAAACACATTCATGACACAGGGTACAATTCTTACAATTACAATTTGTATTATAACAAAAGTCATAAATTTTCTATAAAAATTTCAACATAACCTTCCTTCAAATAGGATTTACCAAACTTGTACAATAACAATTTCAGTTCAACAGCCACAAGGAGCTCTGCTCCTATCAATAGACAAACAAATAGTAATTAATCAAAATAAGGATCATAACTATAGTATATGTCGAGCATCTAGGATAGAATTTACAACATATAATATATGAATTCAAATTTTATGAGAATGGAGATTAACCAGTATAATGCTTCATCTTTCACTTGCCAATAAAACCCCTCAATGATCATATGAAGATAGAGGGCTAGTTACATTATTTGAGATCAAAAAATTATTTTTTAGTGAATAATGTCCTAATTATATAAGTTAAAAAAACAATTCAATATAACATAAAACTTGTTTCAAAACCAAAGAATCTTTTGTAACATTTTTTTTACGACATTAGCAATAGCATTATATCCATTCTCATTCAATTTCAAGTTGTAGATTGGCAAATAATTAACATTCAACCGAAATTATTGGGCTAATTAAATGGAAGATGTGGCAAGATTTGCTGATCAATATCAAATCAAATTTATAAATAAAAATAAGCAAACAAATTAAATTTATAAACACTACAAAAAAATATTAAAATAGAGAAGAAAATTAGAGATGGCCTAATTATTGTCTCTAATAGAGACTAATTATATTTTTATAGACTGATTTAATTTAAAAATATTTTAAAATATAGAGACATATTTAGAGACAACTTATATATGTCTCTGAAAAAAGCATCACAAAATCCATCTCAACTTCTATCATTATTCATAAAAAATTTAATTTTTAAAAAATTAAAATGTTAGAGACAAGTTTAAGATGAATAAATTTTATCTCTAAACTAGCCATCTTCAAATCTATCTCTAATATTAATTTTATATTTTTTTAAAATTTAGAGACTAAATTTGAGATATTTTTTTATGAATTTAGGGACAGAAATTTAACCATATCTAATTGCCTCTCTATATTTCTTTAAAATTCATAATTTTATTTTTATTAATTTAGAGACAAAATTAGAAAAAATTAAAATAAATATATTAAAGATGGAATTATTTTTATTTCTCAATGTATCTCTAATTCAAAGTAGAGAGAGATTGAGAGATGGAGCCATAGTTTTAATATTTTAAATTTTCAATTATCGATTATTTTAATACATGTTTGAAATATATTAAAATGCAAATTCATTTTAAAACATGTAGAAATTTTTTTATCACTGTTTAGTAAGTTTCCCACTCAATGCAAACAACAAAAATTCAATGTTTGTATTTAAAAACATTTATCTTTATATAGAGTGTTTGAAAATGTTTTGTACGTCCTTTAAATCTTTCTCTTCTTTCTCTCTCTCTCTAAGGTTAACCATTTTTATTTTCTAAATGTCTATTTAGTATTCATTAATTTATATTATAACCATAATTGATTGAATGTTTTGTCTCTTTTATGTTATTTATATTTTTCCTTTAGTACTTTTTATTATTAATAAATTTTTACCAAATAACAAAATTGTCTTGAAAGAAGTCACCAACAATATTTTAAAATAAGAAAATAAAATCAAAACTTCAAAACATCTATGAAATTGAATATTAAGAATAATTAATAAAAATACATTTGAAATAATTATAGATAATATTTATACCGCTAGAATTAATTATTTTAATGCAAACTATCATTTTTATGCTAATTATATGTGTGTGTATGTGAGAATAATGGTCATTTTCAGCATAGGAAGCAGAAAAGAAAAATAAATTTTGAAGTATATAAGAAAATAAATTATTTTATTAATATATAGTATAAATTAAAATTATATAAATGAAATAATATTTAATTTATGATAAATAGAATATGTATTAATATAGACAACATATTATAAGATTTTAAATTTTAAATTTGTTCAATATTAAATAAATTTGAAAAAAATAATTTTTTAAAATAATTTTTGAATAAAAAATTCATATAAATATATCTAAATTAAATATTTAATTTAAATATTTTATTTTAAAATTTATTAGTATTTATTAAGAAATAAAATATTTTTCAAAATAATAATTAACAAAAATTTATATTGTCATAATTATTTTTTTATTAAAATAATTTTAAAAATAATTGTAAAATTGTGAATAAAATTTATTTGTAAGAAAAGAATGGAAAAAATTTAACTATTTTGGGAGAAGATAAAAATTTCATTATTTATATATTAATTTTTGAGAATAATATGGAGAAGGTAAAAGTAAAAAATATTTAATATAAACTAAAATAATACATATTTTTAAATAAATTATAGACTTAATTATTTCGTCAAAAAAATAATATTTTTATATCAAAAAATTTGTTTCATTTTAAGTTCATTTTCCTAAAAAAATAATATTTTATTAAAAATGTAATATAAATAGTGATATAAATAATTTTATTATATTAATAATTGAAAATAAAATAAAATATATGCATCTCTTTTTAATAATATAATATTTAATGTATGTGTATGTAGTTAAGTAACACATATTTAATTATATATATAATATTTGCTTGTGTATTTCAATTCAATTGATAAAGAATGAAGACTTAAGACTTAGAAGGTAGGAGGTCAATGGATTAAATCTTGGCTTTAGCATATTTTGTAATAAATATATGATGTGGTAAGTGGTGGCAACTGATATGGCATAAAGTGGCGACATGATGCGTGATATGACATTGGTTGACCCACACATGGATAGGTGAGTTGGCACATGCAGATGCACACGTAGTTGGTAAGGTGTCAAGTGATATAGTACTGACATGGTAGTAGAGATATAAGGAATTTAGTTTTTATTTTTAGAAACAAATTTAGAGACTATTTTAGTCTGTCTCTATCATTTTATATAATTTTTAGAGCATTTTATAGAAATGGATTTTTCATGAAAATTAGAGACAATATTTTTTATTTAGAGATGGAAAAAATCCGTCTCTAATTAGTGACAGTTTAAAAAATCTGTCTCTAATTATTTAGTGATAGTCCTTTTTGAGACACCGCCATATTCGTTTCTAAATCCATTTCTCTTGTTTAGATATGGATTTTTCACTGGTTAGAGACGTATTATTGTGCGTCTTTAAACAATATTTTTTTGTAATGAAATAAAAATGAGTAAACAAATTAAATTTATTAATAAAATAACTAAACAAATTAAATGAGAACTTTCCTTTTAAGGGACTCATCGGAACATAAAACAAACGTGAATACACAGTTCATGAGAGTAAATAACTAATCAAATGCAGCATAAAGACACAGAGACAAATGTTGATGCATAATCTATGAGGGTAAATAACCAAGCAAAGCATAGGCTATGAAGACAAACATGGATACACAATCCACGAGAGTAAATAACCAAATGCAGTTTATATCATGAAAACAAACGTAGATACAAGACCCACGAATAACAAATGTGAGAATAGATTTCAAGAAAATCAAATTAGTTAGACATTGACCATGGTGCCCCAAGGGCTAACTTAACTGTCGTTAACAACCAGTGTTCTGTATAAAGTCCTTTCGAAATCAATTTTCAAACATTTGAAAAAATAATCACTTTTCAAAATATAAATTCCTCTTGTCAATATCAAACTCGCATGAATCTATTAAAATAATCAATCTTCTAAATATGAAAATTCATAACTAATATCTCAAACTCTTTTACTCATTTCTATGATTGTATTTATCAAATAAAAAAAACTACCAAAACTTGTAAAAGCATTTTTGCAAAACTTATGAGTATATGTCATGAGCTTAAAAGCCAGGGTAATTTAATTAACAAAAGTAATCAATGCTGGAGAAATTTGTATCTTAATAATGGTAAATTGTTGAAAATATATAACATTTGATGAAAGGTAATTTGCTAATAAATTAATTAGGCTGTTATCCACTTACACATTAAACTGTCAAAATAACAACCTGTTCCTTCAAATACCACTCTTTTTTCCTTAATCTACTCTATTACCTAGATAAGAAGAACAAGCAACTTTCTTCAATGATAACTCTACTTCATATAACTCAGACAAAAATTCATCAACCCAACATCTTATCTAGAGCTTATTAAAATTTTTCTCAATCCTTAGTTGTCCGTAACCTACCATCCATATTTAAAAAGTATCTTCTTATTTTTTTTCTCTAACTTGCAACAATATCCTTGTCTCACCTATACCTTCTTCCCTTGGCAAATAAGTGGTCTATCATCAAGGTTCTTCAATAATTCCTCACAAGTATGCTTTATTCAAAGCATGCATAATTTCTTTTCTTACATATTTATGAGCATTTGGACATCAATCCAAACCCATTAAAATATTTGAGGCTAATATTCAACAACTCAATGAGCACATTCCCAATTCTAATCCATGACGTATTTAAAAGAAATTAAAATAACTTAATATCAATTTTTCCACATGTAGAAAGAAACATTAAGTTCTATAATATGAGAGAGAGAGAGAGAGAGAGAGACATATTAGAATGGTATTTGCACCTTCCTAAGTATCAATATAAAGATTAAACCACCTAAATCCTAAATTCCAATCCTTAATACACCTAATATGCTTGATTACTCTAATCCAATTCTCCTATGCATTTTAACAAACACCTTGTAGGCATTAATAAACAAACTATATCATCAAGCTTCCTACTCTTCCAATCTCTTACTCAATAATCCTAAACTTTTATATAAATTTGTTATGCTTCTCAAACTCATGTCTCTCCTTTTTTTTAAAAAAATCCATTCATATAAAACCTAAATTCACAGTTTCTTAGGTCTTGTAGGGTGTTATCATTATTTTGTTAAGGATTTCTCTAAAATAGCTACTCCACACACAAGACTGACTCAAAAGAATGTGAAATTTGAATGGGATGACAAGTGTGAAAATAGCTTCTAGAAGTTGAAGGAATGTTTGATTTCAGCACCTATTTGTACCAGGGGATATGTAATTTATTATGATGCTTCTTGCATGGCTTTGGGCTATGTCTTAATGCAATATGGCTGAGCTATTGCTTATGCCTTAAGGAAACTTAAGAAGCATGAGCAAAACTACCCAAAACATGATTTAAAAAAGGTAGTGGTTGTTTTTGTGTTAAAGATTTGGTGCCACTATCTTTATGGTGAGACTTGCAACATTTTTATTGATCATAAAAGCCTTAAGTACATTTTTGAGCAAAAGGATCTCAATCTTAGATAAAGAAGATGTATGGAATTGCTTAATGATTATGACTATACAATTATTTATCATCCTGGCAAGGCAAATGTCTTGGCTGATGCTTTAAGTAGAAAATCTATGGGAAGCTTAGTGTATACGACTTTGGCAAGAAGCCCTTAGTGCAAGAAATTCATAAGCTTGAGCAAAGTGGAGTGAACTTTGAGATTATTGACAAGGGAACATTTCTAACTCATGTACAAGCTCGTTCTTCTCTACTGGATTGGATTAAGAGTGCACAATGTTTGGATCCAAAGTTATACAAGTTAAAGGAAGCAGCCATAGTAGGAAGTAACACTGAGTTTGAAATTAACTAGAAAAGGATATTAAGATGTGACGTAGAATTTGCATGCTATAAGAGGAAAAATTAAAGCAACTCATCTTAGAAGAGGCTTATCATTCTACATATGCCGTTTATTCAAGAGCAACAAAGATGTATTAAGATTTGAAACAATTGTATTGGTAGGATGGCGTTAAAAAGGATGTAGTAGACTTCGTTTCACACTGTTTGACATGCCAAAGAGTTAAGACAGAACATCAAAAGCCAGCTAGATTACATCAATGATTAGAGATATGAGAGTGGAAATGGGAAAATATAACAATGGACTTTGTTACTAGGTTACCTCGTACTATGAAAAGACATAATTCTATTTAGGTAATTGTTAATAGATTGATTAAGTTAGATCTTTTCATTCTAGTGAAGATGACTTATAATGTTGATAAGTATGCTCAATTGTATGTTGATGATATTGTGCGACTGTACTTGGTTCTAGTGTCAATAATTTCTGATAGAGGTATTGTGCTCTGCAAGTGCACGGGCTGTGATAAATAATAAAGTGTGAGTAGAGTATCGTTTCTATAGAGATTTGTCTAAAATCAAAGGTCAAATGAAAGACTTAGCGAATTTAATCAAGTTGAGCCAAACACAATTAGGTGAATATGATTTTGCAAACTAAATTAACACTAGAAAATAAAGTAAAGAGAATGATTCAAGACTTTTTAAAAGTAATTAGGCCTAGAATTATTTATCCTCCTTTATATTTTAAGAATACTTAATCAACCCCCAATATATTTTGCTTTTAATGGTGAATTATGCTAGTCAAGGATACTAAATTACCCACAAGTGCTCTCTTAACTTTCCAAGTAGGTGTTTAGTTTAATTAATCTCTTAATTTCTTAATTAACTAATTAAACTCTAATTTTTCTTGCAAATCCTATGTGACTATATGAGGTTAATGAGTGTATCTCTACCTTATTAATAAAACCATCCATTCAACTTACAAACTTTAAGTTCTCACACAATTTTACCCAAGTACTATACTCAAACTAGCTCTCTCAAGCATTAATTAAGTGAATTAACAATCTAATTGATGGCCAATCAACTAGAAGCATTAATTATGGAGTAAAATCAACATAATCACATCATTAATCATAAATAAAAAAAGGGAATGAGTATTTAATTCATACAAAAGGTTCAAAATAATCCTAGAATCAAGGGTTAGGTACAAATGTTCATAAAATGAATGAAAGAAATACAAATATATCAGCACAAACATTGAATAAAAGGAAATGAAGGAGAATGGAGAAGAAGAATCAAGATATATATAAAGCTAAATTCTCTTCAATCTTCAAACCTAAGCTCAATCTCTACCAAAATCCATGACCTAGCACACCTAAAGCTCTCAAATACTCCCAAGAAATCTAGAATGGTGGCCAAAGTAAAAAATGGGTCATATGTTCTCTAAAACCCTAACCTTATTAGCTAATAAAACATTTTATTTTGCTGTCGCGTCAAAAGTTGTGACTTTAGGATGACTTTAGCAATTTTACATTGTGTTCGCTGTTAACAAAACTTAGCCATTATGTACTTGATTTCTTCATTCAAAAGCCTTTCAAAAGCATCAAAGAAGGTTCAAAAATGCATCCAACCAAACCTTAAACTAATATATCAATAAATTAATTTCAAAATGTCAAAATAGAGCTATGGTTTGAATTTCCAAAATAATATGCACATTTTTCTAACTTAAGTATTCATATATGTACAATTGTGCCAAAATAAATTAAAAATCAAAGGAAAATGTGTTCAAATGACATGATATTCTAGAGGTTATCAAGAGGTCCTCAATTTACTTCCTGATTTTAGAGATCATTCTAAGAGGCTTTAGGTACTTAGCTGGATCTTAGTATTGCTTTTCATCTACAACTGATTGCCAATCTAAGAAAACTATTCAAATTTTAGAAGATATATTAAGATCTTGCATTTTAGATTTTAGTGGTAAGTGGGATCATTATTGGCCTTCGTAAAGTTTGCTTATAATAACAGTTTTTAATCTAGTATACAAATGGCTCTATATGAAGCACTTTACAACAGGCAATATAGGTCTCCAATTGGATGTTTTGATTTTAGTTATGCTAAGCTTTTAGGATGAGATTTGGTGTGAGATGCTATTGAAAAAATGAAAATGATTAGAGAAAGATTAATAACAGCTCAGAGTCAACAAAAGTCTTGAATTGATAACAGATATCGGGAGTTAGAATTTATAGTTAGGTATAAAGAATTTCTTAAGGTATCTCTTATGAAAGGGGTGATGAGATTTAAGAAAAAGGGTAAGCTAAGCCCAAGGTATATTGGTCTATTTGAGATCTTAAAGAGAGCTAGTGTGGTAGCTTATCGTTGGGCACTATCGCTTGAATTGTCAGGTATTCATCCGGTGTTTCATGTGTCGATGCTGTAAAAATACTTATATGACCCTTCTCATGTGATAAAGCTCAAAGGATTTAGATAGAACCAAATTTATCATATGGAGAAGTTCCTGTTACCATTCTTGATAGTCAAGTAAAGAAGTTACAATCAAGGGAAATCACTTCAGTGAAAGTATTGTGGCATAACCATATGTAAGAAAAAGCAACATGGAAAGTTGAAAGTGATCTGCATGCTAAGTATCCATACTTATTTGAGGATTAAGGTAAGAATAAATTTAAATTTAGAAGATTGAATTTCTTAAAAGGGGAGAATGTAATAACCCAGGAACTTTAAGTAAAATTAAATATGTAATAATGTGTTCTAATGGTAATTATATTAATTCTTGAGACAAATATGACAAGGAAAGCTGATGTAGTGGTAGTTGTGTAAGTATTCTCCCAATAGGTTCCAAGTTTGAATATAGCTTAGACCAAAGGGAGTTTTATTTTGTTTTTACTTTTTAAAATTACAAAATTTCCCTCCTTGCCATCTGATAAAAAAATATTTATCCTCTTTGTTTTTTTCCTAGAAACCTTGAGAGAGAGAGAGAAAGGAAGCTTTAATCTAATCAATACATCATTCTTCCTCTGCACCTTCACATCTTCCTCTTCGTTCATAGCTGTCGCTAGCATGCTTGCCTCTGCTCTATCCACCGTTGGTTAGTCAACTAGTGGCTTCTATTCTTTTTCCTCTATTCTAAATTATCAAAGTCCTTCTTCCTCCTCTATCCAAGTGAATGTGTGAGCATTTAGATCTTCCTCTTCTTTACTTTTGTTACTATTCATCACTGGTGAAGATTATGGAAGCTTTGTTGATTTTTCTCCTCCTTGCAATGTGTAGTAGCGTTGAGCTTTCTTCCTTGTTCTAATGTAGATTTGTTGCCTCTTTTTGCTTAGGTTTCATGACTACCCAAGGTTAAGAGCCTTTAGTTCATCTTCTTCTTCTTATTAGCATTGTGTATGTGTTAGTGTGTGTTCTACTGTTTCTATGCTGTGCATGAAGTTACAACATTTTTATTGTGTTTTGCTATCATCGCTTATGCTGTTGTAGGAAGCAAAAAATTCAAATTTAAGCTTGGAATTTATATTAAAGCTTAATAATAGTATATATGGCTCAAAATATTTAAGCTGAATTGATTTTTGTTTGGATTGGTTGATCTTGAGGATTTGGTTAGGATGATGTTGGAAGAGAAGAGCTTAGACATGAAATTGGAAAATTGGTGCTTATAATGTGTTTGTTAAAATGCTTGTTAGAAGAATTGAACTTGATTTTAAAATTTTATTAATTCTTGTGGGAAGTACAGTTAGCTTAGATGTTATTAACCTATAGAGTTGAAAAGGAGATTTGACTATGAAATTATTAATATATGATCATTGGAATTTTTAGAAATGGATAGTTTATTGAGGAAATATTTGAATGTTAGAATTTTTATGAGTTGGTTGGAAATGAGATATATATTTGATGCCTTGATCAAATGTAAAGCATGAAGTCTTGATTTTTAAAGTTTCAAATGTATTACAGTTTAATATTGATGGTGATGATGTTGGAAAGGAATTATTATATTGATTGAATATTCAATAAAATTTTTTAATATGATTTATAGAGTGTTTGGAAGAGGAGAGATTTGATTGAAGTTGAGTGATAAATTTTGAATTTTGAAAATTTTAGGTAAGTGAATAGTGTCCCAACTAATATTCTAATAAAATTTTTGGTACAAAATTGAAAAGAGAGCAATTTCTAAAGGAATGAATTTTATTCAATACTGAGATGCCTCCTATTTATATTGCTATGGAGGAGACAATGTTTTAACTTAGAATAGAAGAGTTACAGCTATTACAAATGTTTAATGGAGAAGTTATGTAGGTTATGGCTGATGAACTTATGGATGGAAGGAGTTACAGGGGTAATATTGTTTAATGTCCGTTTCATTCCGTTTCAATTTCCTTTACTAAAATATTCCATTTTTATGCAAATCCTTTTTACAACAACAATGTGATTATTTGATATTTTGTTGATTAAATTAATTTATTTTTTAAAGTTATCTTTACTAGATTTGATAATTTTAGTTAATCAATAAATACAGGTTTGGATTTTAATTATGGGATTTCATTCTGAAAATTGTTGAATTACTACGAAAAATGATTTATGTGAGTTTGACATTGAAAATGAAAATTTCATTCTAATAATGGATATTTTCTTGCATGTTTGAAATTGAATTTGAAAGAGACTTTATATAGAATACTAGTTGCTAACGGCAGTCCCGTTAGCCCTTGGCACCTTGGTCAATGACTAGCTGGTTTGAATTTTGTGAGCGTTGTTCCCATGTTTGTTGTTCGTAAGTCTAATACTTACATTTGACTTCATGACTTTTAACCACGTTTGATTAGTATTACCCTCATGAATTGCGTGTCCACGCTTGTTTCATAGCTCAGGCTACATTTGGTTATTTATCCTCGTGGACTGTAAATCTACATTTGTTTTTGTGGCATAAGCTACGTTTGGTTATTTATCCTCATTGACTGTGTGTTCACATTTGTTAATTATTCTAATAAGTTCTAATAATTATAATTTTTTAATTATTTGATGGATCTATTTTTCATTAGTTTTAATTAATGACGTATTTATAATTATTTAATGCATTTATTTGCTTTATTGAAACTAAATGATAATGATGTTTGATATGATAATTTAATGAATCTATTTTATTTAAAGTTACATAGAGCTCTTTTATGCTGAAGTTTATTAAATATTTGTTTGTGAAAATTATCATATCTAGCACACACAATTATTTTAAACATTCCTTTTATGCATATTTAATTATTTATTATTGGTTTGCTATTCACTGAAAATTATTTTTGGTTTCAAATACTTTAGCTAACGCTGATCCTCCTGCTGACCCTTGAGAACTTTTATACGTGCTCAGTGAAAAGTTAATTGAAATTCTCCTTTTGATGTAATTGTACATACTTATGTATATTATTTTGAAAATATGATTACGGGCTCCACATAAACTATAACTAGTGGCTTTATTTTGTTATATATTTTGTCTGCAAGTTGAAAGGAGCTAAGCTCTTGATTAGTAGAATATTTTGTGAAAATCATGTATTGTAGAATTTTTGAAAGATCTTATTTATAGGGGAGGTTTTGCCAAAAGTTTTACAAAAAAATGTTGAAGCTATTATTTTAATGATCAGTATTAAGAATGTTAAAATTTCAATATAAAGCTGAATTTATTCTAGAAATGCAATGCATTTTCGATTTGAGACTTACGGGAAAGTGTGATGTGGTTTACACTCATACCGATCAACCTTTATTTTTGGGGCGTGACATACTGTCTTTTGGATATCTTTGATGGAAGATAGAGAAGAACAAAGGAAAAAAAAAAAATCTGATGGGTTTCTTTGTTTTTTTTAAGCAAAGGGACATTTGTGTAATTTTGCAATGCTAAAACAAAATAAATATCTCTTTGGGCGCCGTCAGATTCAAACTCTATACCTAGACCTAAAGACCACAACAAATCCCACCAAGCAATTAGTTCAATTTGTTATGGCTACCCAAAAATTTTATAAAAAGAAAGACAAAATATCTTCTTGTTAAATTTTAATTTATTATTTCTAAGCCATTACAATATGTTAATGTCACTCAAGCCGATGCAAAAATAAAATCCCTCTTTGTGTTCCAAGGAGATTTGAACTACTTGAATAAATACAAACATCCAAAGTCATTGCCATTAAACCATCAATTCACTCTTATTAAACTACCCCAAAAAATACATAAAAATATAATTAAAATACCTTATCATTAATTTTAATTTTAATTAAATTTCTTGGTCATCACATTTTCCCTCCCTTTTGAGATTTGGTCCTTCAAATCTAAATACTTAACTCTATGCTCAAATAAGTGCGAATGCTTAGCATGCATAACATTTTCAAGTTCCAAATGTAGCTTTTTCATAGGAATGATTCCTAATTAACTCCTTCACAAAGGTAATCTCTTTCCATCAAAGCTTCTTTATTTGTCTTCCTAAAATGGTTTTGAAAATGTCTTTGTATGATAAATTTGGGTTTACAAGTCCTTTGAGTCTCAATCACATGAGAATGGTTATACAAATATTTTTGCACAATCAACACATGAAACACCAGATGATAAGCAATATCACCAACTCTCTCTAAGATTTCAAACGAGCCAATATACCTTTCATGAGAGAAATCTTTAGAAACACCTTATCTAATCTCCAACATCAATAATGAATATAAACTTTCGTC
This sequence comes from Prosopis cineraria, assembly GCF_029017545.1. Lineage (NCBI taxonomy): Eukaryota > Viridiplantae > Streptophyta > Magnoliopsida > Fabales > Fabaceae > Prosopis > Prosopis cineraria. Next base: position 37,176,935 of record NW_026555341.1, on the reverse strand, counting down.
AACCTTTCACTGTTAAAAACTTCTCTTAAACCACTTTTATTCCATTTAATTTCTCTCATTCTTCTCTCCTCTCCTTTTCCTTCTTCTTCTTGTTTTTTTTTCCTTGATTAATGAGAATGGTCACAATAACTTCCTTTGCTTGATTACCTTTACCTACTCAATATAGTTCTGTACCAAATCTGGTCCAAAAATTTTAGCTTCATCCGTATCAAAGTATCCAATAAATTAACATCATCTAACATATAATGTCTTGTATGGCATCCTTTAAATCCTAGCTTGATCGCGATTATAATACTAAAAATTTCACTAATGAGTAGTTTCCACATAAGTTAAAAATACATTATATTTAAAATTTGAATTATTCTTTCAAATTGACTAACAATTTGTGGTGGCATCCAAAGCTTCTTAAGAGACTTTCGAAAGGGATGAAGTAAATCAGGTTTCCAATCCAAGACTAAAAATACCAAAACTCCATTCAACTTCACCATATCTATTATTGAGCTCATTTAACAGGGCTGTAGGTTGCTTTCACAAGAAAAAGAAGTGTACCCATGTGGTTAGCTTATCTCGCCCATTTGGATTTGTAATCCTTAATTGTTCAAGATAACTTGATAACAAAATCTATGGCAATATGTGTGGATGCATGTGTGTTAATTTTTTTTTTTCACTCTGGAATTTCCAACAATTAACATATACAGGCCAATATCTAATGCTTCATCTTACTTGGTGCCAAACCAAACATAAGACAAAAACCTACACATACCAACCCACAGAAAAATTATTTCAAATCTTGGTACATATATGCTGACTCTATGGATAGTATACATTTAAAAAATAATTTTCTATGGGTAACTTACAGCATATATATTTTATTACCACACCTTCTAACTAAATATGTCCCTCCTCACCTTTAGTTTCCAACAAGTTCCACAATTTTTAAACGCTCCTAACTAAATCAATTATAAAAGAACACGTTTGCAATAGTCAACTCAAACTACTTTACATCTTCTCTAACTCATAAATATTTTACCAAGGGTCTTTTTATTACTACACAAGTCAAGATATCCATGAATTTTCTACTTAAATAACTCATTATTATATTAACTCGACCAAAATTATAAAAAAGTGCAATATCTCATGAACCATGAGCAATTCCATCATTCTCTTCCTAAAATTGAAATCTCTCTTTACCTAATGGCAACTTAAAATCAAAGTAAATGTTAAACATTCATATAACTTTTGAACACTCTTTTCTCAAAATTCATCCTCTATAAATTTTACTTTCCTTTGGATTAGCTTAACCAATAGCATAGCTAATCAAGAAAATTCCTATAAAAACAATGATAACACCTAGATAAAACCCAAAAATATTTGAATCCATCAACCATAATGGTAATTGTCAGCTCTGAAATCTCACCTTACTTGATATGTTTAAATTCCATCTTTAGACATAACATATCATAAAAGGTAACTTAACATTCTAAAATTCACGTGTTCGGAATTTTGTATATAAAGATTGTTGAAGTTATTATGGATACGCCTTCGAATGCACCAAAGTTTCACCCATATATTTTATCATAAATTTATTAAGAAATTATCTAGACATCATACTCATCCTATTCGTAAACATTATTGCTCTTGCTCTTGCTCTTACTCATATATTCTTTTCTTATGTTACTCGCTTTTTCCCCACCATCCACCACCAAAGGCCATTTTAACTCATGTAGGATGCTTAAAACATCTTATTATAACCAACATAGTTAGGTAAAGAACAATAAAGATTAATCCCTCCCCCCATAGTTTAGCATGTTATGAACATACAATTGATCCTAAAATTTAGATATTCATAACTTGAGCTAGGAACATCCAATTGAATCAAATTAGGACTCTTTGGAAAGATGTATTTATGTACTATCTGCTAGTAAAATTTCACTTTCATTGGAGTCCATTTAGTCCAGGAAATTCATAAAATACCATATCTGTTACAGATTATCAGAACTGTTTTATGACAGCTTTCTGGACTGAATCAAAAAGAATTTATAAAATATTCTATGAAGCTCCAAAAATTACCATATTTGGGTGAATGAAACTTCTATATACTCCCTAAATACATGCCAAATTTCACCTTCAAACTCACAACCAAGACCATCAAGTGTGAACATATATTTTACTACTCATTAGTTCTGTTTGAAGGCTCAAATGCTTGAACTTGTATTTTCTTGCAATTCTTTATCACAAACATATTTTTAATGATTTATATAACTCATAAAACTGATTCACTATTTAAGATTGTCCATATAACTCATAATGACCACATGACTTACATGTGGTTACTATATTATATCTTTAAGTTTCTTATTGAGCTAAGATGAGTACTGCACAAGATATTTGAACATAATTTCTAAATCCCTTCCCTGAAGTATCTTTGCTTGTAGTGTAGATGTTGCCCCCCACAAATCAAGCCAATAATGACATAAAACTGGAGGAGATCAAATTAATCCATGACTCAAATTATTCAATTTTTTTATAGAGCTATATTATATATATATATATATATATGAATTGAAGTAATTCTTATACAAACTATTGTTTTTTTTCTCTTTCCTGAGTAGAGGTTGAACTTCCATCATGAAGTTGAGTAGAGATCATCCTGCACTTCAAATAAAATTTCTATAAATAATCTTAGGGTTCCGCCACCCTTACAACATCATTTCTATGCACTTCTGATCTTAGGAATGCTTTCTCTATAAGAGGGGGACAAAGAAATTACTGAACACAGTATTTATAACAAGAAAAAGAATATATGGTTTCAGGAAAATGAAATAAGAACTTGACATTATATTGAGTACATGTTCTATAGTAAACTATTCCACTTTTTTTTTTAATAATTTTGTAGACCAATATGTAGGTAACATGACTAACAAAGAGAAAGAGACATCACAAGAACCTCTAAAAGGTCTTCAATGATTCCTCAATTATGATTATGCGCGGGCTCATAATTATAATTGAAACAATGAAAAATACTTGCTCCACATAACTATAGGAAAATCTAAGTTCTAATACCACTCTATCACACCCTAAAATTTAGGCATGACTGGCACAGGATATGCAAACTTACATCCTTTAAGCCTTGATCACTTAAGACATCCCTATTTTTAATTATAAACACATTCATGACACAAGGTACAATTGTTACAATTATAATTTGCATTATAAGAGAAGTCATAAATTTTTTGTAAAAAATTCAACATAACCTTCCCTCAAACAAGAAATACTAAAATTTTACAATAACAATTTTAGCTCAACAACCACAAGAAGCTCTGCTCTTATCCATAAACGGACCAATAGTAGATAATCAAATAAGGATCCTAATTATAGTATATGTCGAGCATCTAGGATAGAATTTACAACATATAATATATGAATTCAAATTTTATGAGAATGGAGATTAACCAACATAATGCTTCATCTTTCACTTGCCAATAAAGTCCCTCGATGATCATATGAAGATACAGGGCTAGCTACATTATCTGAGATTAAAAAAATTATTTTTAGTGAATAATGTCCCAATTATATAAGTTAAAAAAAACATTCCATATAACATAAAACTTGCTTCAAAACCAAAGAATCTTTTGTAACATTTTTTTTACGATATTAGCAATAGCATTATATCCATTCTCATTCAATTTCAAATTGCAGATTGGCAAATAATTAACATTCAAGCCAAATTATTGCGTTAAATAAATGGAAGATGTGGCAAGATTTGCTAATCAAAATCAAATTAAATTTATAAATAAAAATAAGTAAACAAGTTAAATTTATAAATAAAATAAGTAAACAAATCAAATAAGAACATTCCTTTTAAGGGGCTTATCAGAAACATAGAACAAACAGTTTATGAGGATAAATAACCAATCAAATGCAACTTAAGCCATGGAGACAAATGTGAACACACAGTTTGTAAGGGTAAATAATGAAATATGGCCTATGCCATGAAAACAAATGCACTTACATGACCTATAATTAATAAATGTGAGAAACAAATCTCACAAAATTAAACTAATTAGTCATTGACCATGACGCTCCATAGGTTAATAGAATTACCGTTAGCAACTAGTGTTCTGTATAAGTCCTTTCAATATCAATTTTCAAACATACGAGAAAATAATCACTTTTTAAAATATAAATTCCTATTCTTAGTATCAAACTCGCATTAAATCCATTAAAATAATCAATCTTCTAAATATGAAAATTCATAACTAATATCTCATAAACTCTTTAACCCATTTCCATAATCTCACTTATCAAATAAAAAAAATTACCAAAACTTGTAAAAGCCTTTTTTCAAAACTTATGAGTATAGGTCATGACCTCAAAAGCCAAGGTAATTTAATTAATAAAAGTAATTAATGCTGGAAAAATTTGTATGTTAATAATGGTAAATTGTTGAAAACATATAACATTTTGATAAAAGGAAATTTGCTAATAAATTAATTGGGATATTATCCACTTACCTATTAAACTCCTAAAATAATAACTTGTTCCTTCAAACACCACTCCTCTTTTCTTAAGCTACTCTATTATCTAGATAAGAAGAACAAGCAACTTTCTTCAATGAAAACTCTACTTCATATAACTTAGACAAAAATTCATCAACCTAACATCTTATCTAGAACTTATTACAAAAATTTTCAATCCTTAGTTGTCCGTAACCTACCATCCGTATTTAAAAAGTGTCTTCTTATTTCTTTTTCTAACTTGAAAAAGTATTCTGTCTCACTCATACCTTCTTCCTTAGTAAACAATAATTGATCTATCATCAAGGTTCTTCAATAATTCCTCACAAGTATACTTTATTCAAAGCATGCATAATTTCTTTTCTTACGTATTTACAAGCATTTGGACATCAACCCAAACCTATTTAAAATATTTGAGGCTATATTCAACAATTCAATGAGCACATTCCCAATCCTAATCCATGGCAAATTAAAAGAAATTAAAATAACATAATATCAATTTTTCCACATGTAGAAAGAAAACATTGAATTCTATAATATATTTGTGTGTGTGAGATATATATATATATATATATAGATATTCGAACAGTATTTACATCTTCCTAAGTTTCAATATAAAGATGGGTAAAGGTGCAAATTTACCCTTAACTTTTTTCTCTAGGGGCGCCTCCTTAATATCCTAAATTTTGTTGGAGCAATGTTGCCCTAGAATTCTAAAAAATGGTGCAATGTTGCCTTGTCATTAAAGTTGACTGTTTGTTGACCGTTTTGTTTGACTGGACTTGCCATGTGGCATTTTTTAAAAATTCAAAATGGTAAAGGTGTAAATTTACCTTGGAACTTTTCTATAGAGGTGCTTAATATCCTAAACTTTTTTTTGGGAGCAATGTTACCCTAAAACTCTCCAAAATGGTTTAATGTTGCCTCGCTATTAGAATTGATCATTTTGTTTGACTTCACTGCTAAGTGGTAGCCATATGATATTTTAAAAAAAAATTAAAAAAAATGCCGTCCCCCTTGTCTGTGTCTTAATTGCACATTGCTCTCCCTCCTTCACAATCGGCCTTTTTCTTGTCTTCATTTCTCCCTCTTCCACCATTAGCATTTGCAAGACAAGAGCTAAATGAGAAGCCCCATAGCTGTCGCCCACTAAGTTTTTACTTCTCCCTACTTGGCATTGGACAATCTAAGTTGTTAATTTTTGTTCTTGCTTTTTAGATATTTGAGCTGTTCTTGAATTGTTAGATTCTTGAGTTGTGTTTTTTTTTCTTCCTCTCTACCCCCTATCTTTGATTGTTTTTTGATGTTCAAAATTTGGGTTTGATTGTTTTCTTGATTGTTTTTTGATTTTGAAAATTTGAGTTTGATTTTTCATCTTAATGTTTTGAGTTATTTTGCATTTTTAATGTTGTGGATGAAGAAGAAGAAGCTGATGAGGACAAAGCATTGTTTATTTTTTTAGTTTTTAAAAAATGCCACATGACAGATGAAGTCAAATAAAATGGTCAACTTTGACAGTAGGGCAATATTGTTAAAAAAAGTTCAGGATACTAAGCATTCTTGGAGGAAAAGTTTCAAGATAAATTTTCACCTTTACCATTTTTTAATTTTTAAAAAATGCCACGTAACAGCCATATGGTAAGTCCAATTAGACAAAACGGTCAACAAATGGCCAACTTTGACGGTAGGGTAACATTGCATCAGTTTGGAGAGTTTCATGGCAATATTACTCCTAACAAAAGTTTAGGATACCAAGTGCCCTTTGAGGAAAAGTTCAAGGGTAAATTTGCAACTTTTCCCTATAAAGATTAAACCACCTAAATCTTAAATTCCAATCCTTAATACACCTAATATACTTGATTACTCTAATCCAATTCTCCTTTTCATTTTAGCAAACACCTTGTGGGCATTAATAAACAAAACTATATCATCAAGCTTCCTACTCTTCCAATCTTTTACTCAATACTCTCTAAACTTTGGTATAAATTTGTCGTGCTTCCCAAACTCATGTCTCTCCCTATTTTTTTTGGTAAAAATCCATTCATACAAAATTGAAATTATTTCCAGTCTTAAATTTAAACTTGTTAGATCATCAATCTTTCCCTTACACACATAACAGCTATATGAAGGAAGAATCAAATTTTTACCAACTTCCTAGAGTATAAAACACACATAGATTGGACATAAGGAAGAGGGAAGATAAGCTTGAACTCACCAAGGAGCAAAGGAGGAATGTATTCAAAGACTCAAAGTTCTCTCCCTCACTTAGGATAGCACTAATGCAGAATAGTAGGAGGAAGAAGAAGGACAACATACAATGCAGAAGTAGAGGAGGAATCGCAGCTTCATGGAACCCTCAGTTGTGATGAACGACATACCCATATTCATGACGAGCAACAATCAGAAGAGAGGACAAAAGCTTCTCAATCCATTTCTTCCTAAATGTGTTCTCTCTCACTGTCTCTCAGATATCTTTGACGGAAGATGAAGAAGAACAAAGAAAAAAAATATCTGATGGGTCTCTTTTTTTTAAGCAAAAGGGTATTTTTGTGTAATTTTGCAATGCTAAAAACAAAATAAATATCTCTTTTGCACCACCAAATTCAAACTCTATACTTAAAGACTAAGGACCACAACAAATCCCACTAAGCTACTAGTTCACTTTGTTATAGCTACCCAAAAATTTTATAAAAAAAAAGTCAAAATATCTTATTTTTACATTTTAATTTATTATTTATAAGCCATTACAACAATAATTTCACTGAAGTTGATGCAAAAATAAAATCCCTCTTATGCTCCATGGAGATTCAAACTACTTGAATAAATACAAACATTTGAAGTCATGACCTTAGACCATCAATTCACTCATGTAATTAAAATTCCTTATCTTTAATTATAATTTTAATTAAATTTCTTGGTCATTACACAAGGGTAGTCCTTAGGATCATTAGAATCCTAACGAAACATTAAATGAATAAAAGTTATATAAATAATTAAAACAACAAATCATAGAATAGTGAAGAGTTTTTCAACCATCAAAATTGTCATCTCTATGTCAACAACTCTTTTAAGCCATAAAATGAATTGTCTTAGTGCTTTACCTAATTTTCCAACCTCAATAGTGGGGAATGACACCTTCATGTTTAGCTCAAGAACAACCTCAACCGTCGCCTTAACTTGATTATTTAGAATATTCATGTTATGGATTATTTTTGCGAGCATATATACTTGTGATGAACTAACACTTGTCTCTTAAGTTTATCCAAATAAAAGAAAACAAGCTTATCCCTCCTTTATTGAGGGACTAAAGGTAGGCACTGCTGTCTCTGGTGGATTACAACTATCTTTAGTGCTTTGAAGCATGGGAGAAGTCTGGAGGAATAAGTAAAAAATGAAACAAAATAAAAAATAGACAAAACTAACTATTGAATTAAATAAAATTAATAAAAACTTAGGGGTTTTCTATTGCTCAGTTCCCTATGTAGTTTCCATGTGGGTGACTATAGATCTAACCTCTTAAAGAAGTTGCTCACAGAGTGATAGATGATCTTGCTTAGACTTTTGAGCAACTTCTTCCCTAATTTTTGCTAGAAGCTCATCAAGCTTGGCTCTAGATACAACTCCTGATGAACCTTATGCAATTGGTTCAAAGTACTCCTTCAGCCAACTCCATTTCCTACCTCCCAACACTACCAAGATAGTCTAGCTATCCAATTGTTATTGACAAGATATCCATTTTTCCACTAGATTGAAATGAACCTTGAGAAGCTTGTTTCTCAAGTAAATCATACAATATACAATTAATGAATGTATCTTAAAAGACACAAAATCTAAAATTCAATTTAATTCATTTAGTATAATTACTTATAATACTTTGAGCAATTTCAGCAACATCTATAGTGATATATTGGCCTTTCTTGATTCTCACCTCTTTCCTTTTTTTTTGATGAGTTGGAGGAGCTGGGGGATGAACAACAATACTGGGGTCAAATCTTGTAGCTTCCTCTAATTTCTTCAAATTAGCTTTTCTGAGCTTCTGGTCTAACTTCCTATATAAGTAATGTTGATATTTATTTTTAGATGTCTCTCTTTGTTTGTAGCACTTAATTCCTATAATTAAATAATAAAGTAATTTCGATGTAAACTACACAAAATAAACTATGTTAATGATTAATTATATCAAAATTTACTTGAAATTTAAGATCATCACATGACCTCACAAATTCTTTCTAAGTATCTTTATCAATGAAAATTATATTTCAAACATGGATTGTTATTCTTCTTTTTTCCTCAAATGTATTCCTTGAAAAGTGATGACTTTAAATCTTTCCATTGATCATGTACTTACTAAAGCCAATACTTTTTCATCTTATCGGTGGAGGGATATCATAAGTAAGCTGCAATGTGTTATAATTATGAAGTAAGATAATAGTATCTAATATGACTAAAACAATAGAAAAAAAAAAAAAAATATGCATACCAAAATATCATTCCAAATCACGTCATTCGTAGCTTGTGGTACTTCTTGCTAATTAGGATACAAGATGCCAACTTTACTGTGAGCCATGAGACCTATATAACTTATGAAATTATCCCCTTATGGACTAAGTGTTTTTTACTACCACCAAACTCTAAATGCACTCTCTCTGGAGTGCCTTAGATTAAATCTAACTCTTTCAATTCTATGCTTCCTCTACCTTTTTTCTGTGTAAGATGTGTTGGACGTGTCAAAAACATCTTCATTAGAACCCTCCATGTGCCTGTTAAGATCAAAAAACAATACAAGTAAGTAATTTACATTGTAGTTAAATATATAGAAATAAATAAATGAATATAGAGAATCAACTACTTGAATGTTTTACAAATTAAATCTTACTTTATTCATTCTCCTAAATTCCTTCACAATAATCATCTCTAATTGCATATTCATTATCGACCAAGTATACTTTAATTGATTTAGGTAGATTTGTAGTAAAAGGCGAGGTTCATCAACATTAAAAGTTGAGTCATCATACTTCACATCAACAATTTGTTTTTTTTCATCTTGTAGTACAATAAAAATAGTGATATAAAACACTTGTTTTGCTTGACATGCTAAAATTAAGGGCTCCTCTTTAAAACTAATCCTCTTGAGATCAATTAAAATAAACCCAAATTCCTTTTCATCATTAAAGTGAACCCACTTGCATTTGAAAACAAATACTTTGAATTTGGTATAGTTCACCTCCCATATCTCATCAACCACTCTATAATAGTCCGTGAAAACCAATAATGAGTTATTATCTTTTCAACTGGAAAAATGTTGAGCTTCAGCTTCTACCATTACCCCATTATTTTGCATGGTACTTTTATCATCTTAGGCTTTTGTATAGAAGGAATATCCATTTAAATCATATTCACTCTAACACACAACCTTAAAATGAGGTCACTCAGCTAACCATAATATTGTATCAGACACACTAGTCTCATTCATAACATTTTCCTTGAAAGTCTTATTGTACTCATTGGCTAGCTGCATCTCATTCTTTCTTGGGTACTTGTCTTTCAACAATAACTTTTTATGAGCATCTAAATATGGTTGAACTTCTTCCATGTTATTTAATATGTACAGATGTGTTGACTTCTTCACGAGTCATACACTTCACTTTAACCCCTATGTTCCCTTACCAGTAAGTCTTGTCCCCTCATGCCACTCCAACAGCCTTTAACCCTTTTAGATATGTAGTACAAAATTCAATAGCCTTTTCCGCTACATATCATTCAACAATTGATGTTTTAAGCTTTTATGGGTTCTTGGAATACCTTTTTAAGATTTTCATGTATTGCTCCAATAGGTGCATCCATCTTAGATAAATAGGACTACAGAGTCTTACTTCCCTAATAAATGAATAATTAAATGCACCGTGATGTTAAAAAATACTGGAGCAAAGAGCATTTCTAGTTGGCATAAAAAATAATATAACCCTTATTTTCTAATTCATCCAACTTGTTAGGGTTAATGACTTCACTACATATAGCATTAAAGAACATTCACAATCTAGTTATAGTAGGTCTCATATTAATGCCTCGAATAGTTAGTGGTAAAAGTTGTTGCACTAACATATGGTAGTCATGAGACTTCATGCCTATTAGCTTCAAATCACTCATCAAGACAAGTCTTCTAACATTATAAAAATACCTTTGTGGCACCTTAAGACCATGCAAACATTCACATAAACTTCTTTTCTTATCTTTAGATAATGTGTGTGCCACTGGTAGTAGAAAAGCTCTCTTCCCCTCTTCTTGTTGTGCATGTAAGCATTTTCTTATTCTTATTTTATCTAAATTGTCACGCCTTAAAATATAAGAGTGACTAGCATGAGATATGTGTACAAAACACATATCCCTTGAGCCTTAATTCAAGAAAATTTTCTAGCAGTTAATTATATTTATATTGAAATTAGGAGATCCTAGATAATTTTTATTTAAATAAAAGTCTTAATATTTTTGCAAGAATTTTGACAACATCTCACTTCTAAGTATAAGGTTCAAAAAATCCTACAATATAATTCTTACAAGTAGAATATCATTAAAATCAGAAGCACAGCTCCACCCAGCCAGCAGACAGAGTGTATAAATAAATAAGGACCAAACCATAGCCTGTATGAAGCACCTAGACATATTTTCAAAATATAATAAATAAATTTCATAATTACATCAAAAAGAGATATTTAAAAAAAATCTCTACCTTGCTTAGTAAGAAGTTCCTTAGTGCTCAACAGGACGTACAATGTCAACTACATTATCTGAGACCAAAAATAATTTTTCATTAAATAACGCGTCAATTACGATTGATGGAAATAATAGAAGGTACATCAATGAATTTCTTATAAACCTAATAAAATAATCAATTGAAAATAATATGGCACATATCTCATATACATACATACATACATACATATATATATATCAATAGTTATGTAAATGTAAAAACTACGATTGCATGAATTTAGTTACAATTTTATTAGAAATTTAGGTTCTACTTTAAAAATCAACATGTTTAAACACTTTGGAAATTATATAGCTCAATATAAAATCCAAATGTGATAAAAATAATAGTTTGCTTTAAAAGATCAAATTTTAAATTTTTTTTTTTCAAACTCACTCTTTAGTAGGACTTGATTAGAACGATTAACAAGAATGGAAACACAGTCCATGGGGGTAAATAACCATCAAGTGTGGACACATAATCCACAAGGGTAAATAACCAACAAATGTAGTTCGAAGCCACAAAAACAAGCACGAGTATAAAGCCTACAAAATCAAGCATAGGCACAAGGCTTATGAAAACAAGCATGAGTACTAAGCCTGTAAGATCTGCTTACTTATACACAATTAATTATCAAATTTGAGATAATCAAGGGTCTAAACCTAATAAGGATCATCAAGTTATCACAATTTACAAATGGAAGAAACAAATTTGAACAACTGCATTGGGATCCTAAGATTTTCAATATTTGAAATACTTATATACACTTCCATATTTCCTAAACTAGACCTTTAAAATAGATGCGGTAGCCTGGGATTCAAATAAAGAATCAAATAATTTGATTTAAAACTCAAATGTGTGAATTATGCAAAAATTGGCACATTGTTGTGGCTCACTACAGATGTACCGCAGCATGTAAGTCTCTGTACCATGTGCTGCAATGCATTGTATGATTTTTAACAGCAAACTTTTGCTGTCATATGACAGCATAGAGAATGAACTTTTGACACATACTAAATCTCTATCCGATATCCGATTGAGATGATTTCAGTGTCTACAGAGAGCTTTTTCCTAGCTCTAGCTAATGGCATAAGTTCCACACTCAAATTCATTTTCTATAAAAAGTCGAACATCTAAACCCATTTTCACTCCTTTTTCTCAATCACATATGAATGAGGTGTCCAAACTCAGACACAAATGTCAAAAGCCCACAACAACTATTTGACCACACTCAATAGACCATATATGATTCATACAACATACAACAATCATATAAATGCCTATATAATAAAATTTCACTACTCAACCCCAAATTTCATAAAACACAAGGGGGAGGAAAAATTCTTCCATAAATCAATTAATTTTCATTCAAACCATTCAAAATACATATTTTCCAACTTGCACAATTATTTTACCAGGTTTACAACTAAAACTTGCTAATTCAAGGCACAAAATACGCAATGCACAATAATAGTGCAAATAGCTCAAAAAATCATATGAATCCTAGTTAGAAAATTAACAACATTAATACACAAAATTAACATAAGGAGGCATACAGTAGGATTTACACTAAATCCTAAGCCTCAGTACCTTTTTCATAGTCTTAGTTCGATTAGCTAAGTCCTGAAAATATTGAAGATTGAAGGGTGAGTACAACTACTCAGTAACTAAGGCCAACCTAATCTATATAGTTGGATATCAATTAAAAACAAATGCAATTAGTAGTAAACTCACATATCATGCATGTATAACAAATATAGCCACGGCCATAACAACAACAACCATGTGATCGAGCATAAAGCACATATCATCATCATATTAACATTTATGCACAAGCTGGGGGTCATAAAAATAACAACCATGTGCACCTAACATAAACCAGACCACAATAATAACAACCATGTGGCCAGAACCAGATGCATGGTCAAATGCCTGCTTTAAACCCTCTTATTACCTCTGACATGAAATTGGTGGCTATTAAGTAGCTACATCTATAACACGAACCAACCCAACCTTTCACTTGTGAGGAGCTACTGGGCTAAGGTTAACTTACTCACTTGTATGCCAGTTTCCCCTAATACTAACAACCATAGGGGTGTTGTACCCTTAATCTAGCCTCCTCGTAAACCGATAGAGACTAGTTAGGTTTAAGTCCCTCATAGAATAAGTAGACAGTCTCGAATCAACTATGGGACAAAGGCAACCTCTCAATTTCAATGGTAAGTCGCTAGTACCATATGGATTTACCCAACTACTCCTCTCCTTAGGTGAACTCCCGTCAATGATCATGTTATGCACGACTTACACAGATTATGCCAAGCTAATCAACAACTCATTTCATATAATTTCACATATCCTCACTCACATACTCATGACACTCTATAAGTTAAATACCACATTTTCATCAATCACACAACTAGATTCCATCAATTACAATCATTAACATGAAATATGCATCATGCATGAGGTTTTTCATTTCCAAAACCATTACACAAACTCATCACATTACTAAAATTGCATTTGTAGTTCTCACATATCAAACAAGCTTAAAATCATAAATTTCAACAAATAACTAATTAATATACAACTATCTAAATTAAGTTTTCCCCAATTAACTCAAACCTTTGAGAGGTCAAAGATTTACCCCTCATAATAACCAACTTTCAATGCTTCTTTCCAAGCTCGAATAGTGCTAAATCAGTAGTTTACAATCATTTCACAAGGTCATTAGTCAATATCCCCTTATGAGTAAATTTCTCAACATTTAACTCCATATTCTCATTCCATCAACACCCTAAATTCATTACTTATCATACCCAATGGGTTTACTAGGGTCTCTTATCCCACATTATCATTAGTGAGTCATTAAACCTCTATTAATGAACATTAAACACTCCCAACAACCTCAATAAATGCAAAATTTCACATATTAATGGCTCTAACCACTAACCACTTATAAAATTATTAATTTAGGGTTTAAATACTCTAAACCATTCCTCCTATTATATCTATTTTAGTCAATAGGTTTGGATTCATAGCTCATATGGATTGAAAATCACTCCCAACTCAAACCTTAACTTAATTCCTCACAAAAATGAAAGGAAAGGGGAAGAAATGGGCTTAGTAATCTTACTTTAGGTGTTGGGAAGTTCCAAAGTATCACCAATAGTCCTAATGTAAATGCCCTAGTAGAGCCAAGTCATGCCTTTCGTTTTCTTTCTGCCTTCCCTTTTAAATTTTTGAATAGATAAATACTAATTTAACTAGAATTTTGGCCATGTGCAGCGACGCACTCCCTTTGCCGTAGCATATAGCATAGAGAGGTTCGCTCATGTTATTCTACCCTTGTGCTCCACAACAGACCATAAACACGCCACCGCATGTAGTATAAAAGACCTTCCTTTAGATTTTTCTCCTCTTCCCATGTCCAGATAGCCCAACTTCACTTTGGACTCACATTTAGGGCTAAAATCACAATAAAACATGCTTATTAGACCCTTTTGGCCACACACCTTATCAATTCACTGATTTTCCTCATTAATCTTAATCAATTTAGTTTAAAATTCTAGGTTATTACAATTCTCATGAATAATCATCCCTCCATTCCATGTGCGTTGGTTGTCACACGGGGCTAGCACCTCCTAAGCACTGTGCTAGCTAGGTTTACCATAGTGCACCAAGGACTAATGGTACTGCTTTAGTAACCAACATTCTAAAATTAGTCCTTTAATAAAAATCAAGCATGCATGGGTCTAAAATCAATATTAATAAATCATTTCTCATCTCATGAATCAAACATTATAGGTGATGTCAAATAATTAAAAATACCCAATCACAAAATAGTTTTATCTTTTCATTTTTAAAGCTTGATAAAATAAAAGTAGATCCTTTTAAAATAATGAATAACAAAAATAAAGTTTTAGTAATATGCTTGTCAAAGTTAAACAATATTTGATAAAATATAATACACTTATAAATCAATTAGCACGTTATTCACTTACTTAAGACATTTTCAAATATATCATTTACTCCTAATTAGCCATTTTGAAATGTTGTCCATGCCTTAATTCCCTAATGCCCAAAGGGACATAATTGTTATTTCTTCTATATACTTTATAAATCCAAAATCTTCATTCCATACAAATTTAGAGAATTGGAAAAGAGAATCTCAACATTAACCTTTCACAAATAAGAAGCCATACTGAATTTAGTCAATAAATTTTTAGCAAATACGTATACAAATAATATTTAAAGTTTCCAAGTCTACCTATAGAAAATACACAACTTTTATGATTTAATCAATATGATCACTCAAGTCCAATGTCATAAACTTTACTCAAACATTTCATCAAATACTTTATGTGTATCAAAAATCTAACACAAGAACAACAAACTTGGACATATAGTTATTAACTAAAGACCTTTCCAAAATTTTCTACCTTTATTTCCAACCTTTCATTATAAAGAATAATTATGTTCTAACACTACTGAAAAAATTAAAATGTTTGATGGGTAAATATTTGACAGTTATGAATATAAACATTAAATAAAGGGAGGCAAAAAATGTGCAAACATATATTTGACGGTTAATTACGTAACCATCAAATATATAGATCATAATATTTGATGGTTCTTAGTTAAACCATCAAACTTATGGCCTGACAAAAATTTTAAACATAAGTTTGATGATTTTAGGTTTTAACCATCAAGTAAATTGTTAACATATATGACGGTTAAAACCTCAACCATCAAACTTAAGCCTTTATATTCAAATTATCAGTTTGTCCTCTCTCTTGTTTGTGAGCCTTTATATTCAAATTATTAGTTTGTCCTCTCTCTAGTTTCACAAACAAAACCCCTTCTAGTGCTTTGTGATTTTTTTTTCTTGGCCACTTTCCCCCCAAAATCGAACCAATCTACACTTGCCTTGGAGCCATGATCCTAAAGATTCAATTTCTTCATGCCGTAGCTTCAATTTCCACTGACTGATTAAGCCTTAAAAGAGACCCTTCTTGCCCAAGGTCTCTCCCCTATTTTTTTCTAGTGCTACAGAGTCCCTAAGTACCCTAAATGCCATTCTTATCTATTAATAGTTGATTTTAAGCTAAACCCATCCATTTTCTTTAGGTCTTGATGATGTGGATGTTATGTGCTTCAATCTGTGAAGTTCAAGTACTCGAAGAATCTCTCCAAGTGTGTTTTTATTTAATGGGTCATCGTCCTTCCTCTTCCTTCTTTATTTTTGCAATAGAGTGTCTATTTTCATCCTTTTCATCTTCCTTTTTTAATGTGTGCACTGTTGAATTTTTTAGCATGGTAGTGGCTAGCAATTGTTGATTTTTTTTACTTGGTGGATTGCAATTTGAATTCCATTTTGCTTAATTTCTGGTAAGTTATCTTACTTGACTTTAATTTAGTAGTTTTTTTTTGTAATTTATGTTGATAATAGCTTTTCTATAATAACCTTAATTTTTTTAGAATTAACATAAATTAATTTTTCTCCCAAGAGATATTTTATTTAAATTAATTTTATTGTAAGTGGAGAGTGGTAGTTTAGAGAAACTTATCTAGTATTTTTTTAGGATCCAGAGCTTGAATTTTATTGAGAAAAAGTGTGATTTTATTTTGTTTTAAATTATGGAAAAAATTTATGCCTCTTCTTGTAATTTTTCCTTGCATCATTTCTTATAGTTTTCCCAATTTTTCTTTTTGGTTTAGAATATATATTTCTTACACGAAAATAGACCATTGGAAGTTCATTTCATTCCTTCCTTCTACCGACATGGACGTTCTGATTCTTCACCGCCATTACACTCCTCTATCGTTCTTTACATCTCCGGTGGCCGTGATGTTGGAAATTGTGCCTTAAGGTCAATCATTGTATTATGTACATTGTTATTTAATGAATTTATCTTTTGTTATCATATCAATTGCATGTTCACGATGATAACTGCATTCTTGGACAAACTATGGTAATTGTCCTAAATTTCCTTGGTCGATCATCTATGAGGAATCATAGATGAAACAAGACTAGTATGACTTTGATTAATTATAGAAATGTAAATCAAAGTCATAGGCACTTAAAAGAGTACAAGGTGTTGGACCGACTCGTTATGACAAAGCTACATGGTACTAAGCTTATCTCATATGTAACTATATCACTAAGCCCTTTGACTTGAGATCATCATAGATTCCTACATAATGACTACTGAACTTTAACCCAGTCAAAAGTCACCTTTGATCAGGTGATCATAAAGGCTATGATTAAGTTTAGTGATATTCATGCAGAGGAACATGAGTGGTCAAGATGAAATTTGTTCCTCACATTAAGTGAGAGATATTACTGGGCCCTTTGATAAGTAAGACTGAGAAAATATATAGCCATACTACAATGGAAAGAGATTTTCCATTGCTATATTTAATCCACTCAGAGATTGAGAAAGTAATAGTTAGGTAAAGGAGCATGACAATTTTATGTCTCATACTTAATCGAAATATCACGTGACAAAAAGGATGTGATATGGTTGCATGATAGGTTACATCGGATCATTGATCTCTATGTGAATTAGGTAGTTGTAATGTCTTGCTAGAGGCTACTTGTGACTTGTGGGCTAATAGGATACTTAGCCTACTGCTAACTTCATATAGGCTTATAGGGTCGCACACAAGAATAGCCTAACTCAAGCTATAATGTTCAAGTTCATTGAATCTGAAATATATCTAGACTCAATAAATGTAATATAGGGTGAATAAATTTTATTTATATATATATTTGAATATTTATTTGATAAATATATGAAATATAAAATTTAAAATATAATTTCATATATATATATGTATATATTTTTAAACTATATACATATATATATATATATGTGTGTGTGTGTGTGTATGATATAAAAAATTAAATATTATATATATATATATATATTTAAAATATATATCTGTATGTGTGTGTATTCGTATATAATATGTATATGTGATATATATTATATTATATTATATTATGTTACTTTTAAATTTAATAACTAACATGATATTAATATCATGTCAATTTTATAATTTAAATTTATAAGAAATATTTGAATTAGATATGATATCATGGATTAAATTTATGGGATAAATTTAATTAAATTATCGTGGGTTCTTTAAGTGGAAGATAAAAACCCTAATCTATATACTATATATAGATAGGGATATGCTTTATGAATAGTTAGAGAGAGTTAGAAAAGTTCTAATAGCCAAACACTTTGAGAGCCATAAAACACCCTAGAGAAAAGAAAAACTAACGTTCAAAGAAGAATGGACGCCAGGAGCGCTAGCACACTGTTCGAGCTAAAGAGCTATTCATGTAGATACTGGTAGAGGGAGCAAATTTACATTGTCAACTCCTAAGATCCAAACTCTTGAAGAGAAGACGCGTCAAGTTTGAAGAATTAAAAGGTAACTGTTCCATCCACCTTGACTTAAATGTGTTCATTTGGTCTATATCTGGATAGGAATTTTAAAATTTTAATCTTCCGCGGTGCCCCTCCCTATCTAACACGTGGTGCTTATGTTGTCTTGCAACACCAGTTGTAATCTTGTCTTCTTCCTCCCCTGTAGCTGATGATCACTGTTGTAGTGGATGTTTTGATGAAGTCACTATTTTTTTACTATGGGTGCTACCATAGGAGAGTGTGAGTGGTAGGAAACTCCCTCCTTATTCCTTCTTTGTCTATGTTTTGCTATGTGTGTGTGTTGCCATAGTTTCATGATTCTTTCCCCTGCTTCCGTTGATTTCTTTCTCTTTGCCTTCTTGTTGTTGTTGATTTAGGTTTGAAGTGTCAAACCTTAGCTTCTTAACAATTTCTTGGGTATGCACGTTTAAGTGGCCGAGATTTCAAATTTTCCCCTACTATTTGATCTACGATTGTGTGTGTCTTAGTTAGGAAGGGATATGATTTAATATGAGGATGGTCTATATTGAGTTTTTCTTGAGTTTAATTGACTCTTGTTGGAAAATTTGTTTGAAGGAAAAAAATAAAATATAACTAACTTGAAAGTTCTATGTAGATTGTTGGAATAGGACTTAAAGCTAAAAGCTTAGAATTAAGATTTGAAAATTTATGCCTACAAGGTGTTTGATTAAATGTGTCTTTGGAGGAGCTCATTAGGTTATGTATTGCCTACAATCTCATTGATCTCTTAAGAAACACAACTAGCTTAAATGCTATTATTTTGTAAGTTTGAGCTTGAAGCTATAAAGAAATTAGGTTATGAAGCTAGTATATAATTAATTGAGTCTTAGGAGTTATATGGTAAGTGATCATAAACTATGGTATTATTCTATGACTTAATTTAGAGGGTGCACCTATGCTGTTTGATAAATGGGTTTAGTTGTTTAGAAGCAAAGTCATTCAAATTGATATTGGTAAATTTTTGGGAAATGCAATTGAATAAGAAGCAGCTTATTAAGAGATTGATGTTCAATAAAATGACTAAAAGGGAGTCATGTTATATAATGGTATGATATATATATATATATATATATATGATAATATTGTTGATTGATTAAATAAACTATCATTAGAAGACAATTATTTTATAGAATTTAGGAGGTTGGTTTATTCAAATATCTATTTTGTAAAATTTTTGGGAGTTGGAATTAAGGAGAAAATGTTTGATTTGAGTTCAAGAATTAATACATAAAATGTGTTTGACAAAAATGTCTACTTGAAAGAGTTTTATCTAATCATGTAATTTATGAATTCTATTAATTCTTATGATGATGCATTTGGTATGGGCTCTATTTAAGTCAACTTAGCCTTGTGGAGAATTTTGATTATGTAGTTATTAAGTGGTTAACTGAATTTGAAAATGGCACGGTTGATGATTTATAAATTATGGTGATAATTTATGAATTATTTTGGTGGGTGAACTTAATGTGTTTGATAAAGTTGGTTATAGCAGTATTTTTCTTTCCTTTAAATTAATAGAGTATGAGTGTGCACGCTTGTAATGTATACACTTTAAATACAATTTAGTTACTTGTGGTTGAGGTGAGTTGGGGAAGACAAGTATGATATTGATAAAGCTTTAGATATATATATATATATATTAAAGTATTATAAGGACTAAAGGGCTTTAATTATACATTGAATTTATTTAAACTTAGTGACTATAGCGTGTTATAGGAAGGGAGTTAATTAAACATGGATAAAGGTCACTAAAATTTTGTTATTATTGAATAGGAGATTTAGAGAAAGAAAATTTGGATTGAGGTAGTAAGGGAAGATTGAAGCTTTAAAGAGTGGAATTTTGCACTTGGGAATACTGCAGGTAAGTGGATAATGTCCCAACTGATTTATCAATAAAATTTTTTCAAGATATTTTTTTATATAAATCATTCTATAACAATTATATTATGTATTTAATATTTTGTTAATTAAATTATTTTTATCTTATAAAATTATAAAGAGATATTGAAGGAAAATTGAATTATGACGTGTATCTGTTTTTCCTTATAAAGGTTACCTTCAAAATTGATGAAATTATTTTTATTAGCTTTGAAAATTTTGGTTTTTCAATAAATGCAAGCATAGACAATAGTTATGAAATTTTATTGTAGCAAGATTGAATGTTCAAAATTTTTCATGCGAGTGTGATTTTAAAAATGAAAACTGTATTTTAATAGTAATTGATGAATTTCTTGCATGTTTAAGAATGGATTTGGAGAAGATTTTATACAGATATGGTTGCTAATAGAAGTTTTGTTAGCCCTTGGCGTGCTATGGTCAATAACTAGCTAGTTTGATTTTTGTGAGCTCTGTTCTCAAGTTTGTTATTCATAGGCCTCATATTTGCGTTTGTTTTCATGGCTTCAAGCTGCATTTAGTTAGCATCACCCTCATGGACTATGTATCTACTTTTGTTTCATAGCTCAAGCTGCGTTTGGTTACTTACTCTCATGGATTGTGTGTCCACGTTTGTATTTGTGGCATAAGCTATGTTTAGTTATTTACCCTCATAGACTATGTGTCTATGTTTGTGACTTATTCTGATAAATTTCCAAAAATATGAATTTTAGTTAGTTAGTGATTTCATATTTAATGATTTTAAATTAGTAAATATTGTTATTCTTATTTATTGTTTAATTATTTTGATTTATCAAGATCAAATGTTAAAGCTATTTTGTCGTTATAGATTTAAATATTTTTGTTATGGAAGTTATATAGAACTTTTATACTAAGTTAACAAATTTGCTTACATTGAATTTCTTTCTCATGTATTTTATATATATAATTATTGCATTTTTTTCATTGTGATTCTATAAAATATTATGGTTGGGACGTTATTCACTGAAAAAATTATTTTAGTCTAAGACAGCATAGTTGATACTGTACGTCTTGCTTTCTAATGAGGATATTCTACTGAGCTTAGTGGAGATTTGTTTTGTAAATATTTTCTACTGATGTAAATATGAATTTATGAATTATGTCACGAAAAATATGATTAGTTATTTCACATAAACTATAGTTAGGGTCCTAATTCTCTTTGTTATGTTGTGTATTTGTTGCTGAGAAGTAGAGCTCTATATTGCTGGTTATAAATTGTAAAATTTCTGTTGTCATGATTTGGGAAAATCTTACTTATAGGGGAGGTATTGTCAAGATTTTTACAAAAAGATTTGATATTTTGATTATTTGAAAAGTAAAATTTGATGCATACAATTAGGCAGATAGTAAGTCAAATGTATTAATTCAAAACTTTCCTTAATCGAGGCTTTAAGGGATAGGTGTTTAGTGCACATCCCATACCGGTCACTCCCATATTTCAGGGCGTGACATTTTCTCTTCTAAATTTTTCTTCAATTTGTATGGTTGAAAGATTGAATTGGTTTGGCTATTAGTTTGATTGGAGTTGTATTATGTTTAATTAGTAATTTATGTTGTTTATAATTGAGTTGTTACATTAACTATAGATTATGAAATCGGATTTGAATTTATGCGGGTTGTTGAATTAACTATTATATTGTTAAAATCTTTGTTATGAATTAATTTCATTGCTATTGTCTTTGATTTAGGTTGAAAATAGGGCAAAATACTTGGAAAACTTTTAAATATAAGCTGTCATGCTGCTAAAATTTAGTTTAGGTTGATATTGGTTATATTAAATTATGAGTTTTTTAAACTTAGTTTGTCCCATGCATTTGGCTTGAACTCTGCAGTTTTATTTTAATGTTAGTTTAATATCAATATTTGTGTGATTCTAGCAATGACCATATGATTCCTTTATCCTCTTTTATATTTTGTGAACATGGTTGTTGTTATGATTGAGTATTGAACTAGGTTAGATTAAAAACTACGAGAATTAAAATTAATATGAAGAGAGGCTAAAATGCTTAGGAATATTTCATTTTTAAGCTGTTATGTTGCCTAATTTTTTCATAGAAATAAAATTACTTAATAGTCAAATTTTTATTTGAATTAAGTTAAAGAACTTCAAGCATTTAGCAAGGTTCTTTAACTTAGTTTAAGTGTTATAGTCAACAAAGCTTAAAGAGGGATTACGTAAATAAAACAAATGTGACTCATGATTGAAAGACTAAGTGATTAATAATTTTTTATCTTCCACTTACTTGGTCAATATCAATGAGTTAGTAATCATATTTTTTTAAAATGATCGTTTCTAGATTTGAAAGAAGGACAAGGAATGGATATCTTCCTATTGATTAACAAAGGAATACTTAAACGGGGTAAAAGAGTTTATTAAGTTTGCACTTGAGCACACTAACGACCATAATAGTATTGTGTGCCCTTGTGTAAATATTGTTTGATGAAGTGGGTTTGTGCATTTGAATTGGAAGATTATTTAGTGTGTTATGGAATTGATTAGAGTTATACGTGTTGGTATAAGCATGGAGAGGTAAGGGATGCAACCAGAGGTATAGCAAGAGCAGCATGTCACATGATTTTAATACAAGCACATATAAGGTTGAAGAGGAAGACCATCTTGAAGAGATGACCAAGGTAGTTGAAAAAGAACTCAAGGATTGTTCTAAAACGCTTGAGAGGTTGAAAAGTGATGCAGAAAAGCCTTTGTATAGTGGTTTTACTAATTTCACATTATTGTTAGGGGTATTGATTTTGTACAACTTGAAAGCAAGCAGTGGGTGGAATGATAAGAGCTTTAGTGAATTGCTTACACTTCTTAAAGCAATACTACCCAAAGTAAATGAGCTTCCTGTTAACAAATATCAAGCAAAACAAATGTTACGTGCTATTGGCATGAGCTACGAGAAAATTCATGCTTGCCCAAATGATTGCATCTTGTTTAGAAATGAATATGAAACATTTACTAAGTGTTCAAAATGTAAGGTATCATACTTCAAAGATAACATGAAGAGCTTAGAGAAGGCCTTATGGTATTTTCCTATTGTGCCAAGATTCAAACGATTGTATAGTAGTAAAGAAGATATAAAAAATTTGACGCGGTATGTAGATGAAAGGATTAAAGATAGAAAACTATGGCATCCTGCTGACTCTCATAAATAGGTAAAAATTGATCATGAGTACCCTGAATTTGGATAAGAATTAAGGAATTTACGCATTGTATTATCTACTGATGAAATGAATCCGTGTGGGTTACAAAGTAGCACCCATAGCACTTGGCTAGTGATTTTGATAATTTATAATCTACCTCCATGGTTATGCATGAAACATAAATACATGATGCTATCCATGCTAATTTCATGGCCAAAACAACTTGGAAATGACATAGACGTGTACTTGGCTCCTCTAATTGAAGACTTGAAGTTATTATGAAAGACAGGAGTTGAGGTGTACAATAGGTATAGGGAAGAGAAATTTAATTTGAGAACTTTGCTATTTGGTATAATAAATGACTTTCTAGCATACAGTAATTTGTTAGGGTACAATATAAAAGGAAAACTCGAATGCCTTATCTATAAAGAAAACACAGATTCAATTAGGTTGGAGCATGGTATGAAGAATGCTTTTATGGGACATCGAAGGTGGTGGCATCCAAGTCATTATTATCAGCTATTAAAGAAATCTTTTAATGGGAATTTAGAAGAACAAGGCCTGCCTTTAATATTGATTAGTGACTAATTGTTTGAAATGGTTAAGGATTTACATATCGAGTTTAGGAAACCTTTTGCAAAGCATATTATGATAAGTGGATGGAAGAAAAAGTCTATTTTCTTCAAACTACCTTATTAGAAGGTCTTGTGTGTTAGGCATTTTCTTAATGTGATGCACATTGAGAAAAATATGTATGATAGTGTTATTAGTACGCTACTTCATATTCCTAAAAGGCCAAAGATGGAATTAATGCAAGGTTAGACATGATTTCTATGGGGATAAAGGAAGACTTAGTACCAGAGAAAAAGGTAGTCATACCTTTCTTCGTCTAGTAGCTCACACGCTTTCTAGAAAAGAAAAAAATTTATTTTTATGAGTTTCTTGCTACAGTTAAAGTTCCAGAGGGTTACTCATCAAACATTAAAAAACTTGTGTCAATGAAAGACCTAAAGCTAAAGGGTTTAAAATTTCATGACTATCATATTTTGATAGAGAATTTTATTCCGG
Organism: Prosopis cineraria; assembly: GCF_029017545.1. Lineage (NCBI taxonomy): Eukaryota > Viridiplantae > Streptophyta > Magnoliopsida > Fabales > Fabaceae > Prosopis > Prosopis cineraria. The sequence continues at coordinate 37,152,078 of NW_026555341.1, read as the reverse complement.
TGGTAATATATTCTATTTTACCTAATAATGAGACACCATCACAAAACTATATTTTTTCTTCAAATCTATTTGCAGTAAAGTGATTGACCCCAATAAGTTGCCAAAATTACAAAGCTGAATTGTAAAAGCATTGTGTGAGCTTGAGATGTATTTCCCACCTGCTTTCTTTGACATCATGGTTCACTGAATTATTCACTTAGTAAAGGAGGTGCAAATGTATGGCCTGGCTTATTTAACATGGAAGTAATTAGTTGAGTATTATATGAAGATATTAAAAGGGTATGTAAAAAACCATAGTCAATTTGAGGGTTGCATTATAGAATGGTACATCAATAAAGAAGCAATTGAATTTTGCACTGAATATTTAAAAAATGTCAATTATGTTAGGCTACTAATGTCTCGACATATGGGAAGGGAAGGTAGGGAAGGGATAATAAGAAAGAATGTAGTTACCATTTCAAGTTTATAGTGAGAGCAAGCACACCTTTATATGTTGCATAACTCAAAAAAGATTTAAGAATTTGTAGACAAGCACTTGGCTGAATTTAGAAAGGATAACCCCAATCAAGTTGAACTTTGGTATGTAAAATAACATAATAAGCAATTTATGTGTTGGCTAAAGGAGCACATTCGTGATAAGTTCAATACAAATCCTGATTCTATTTCTGAAAAAAGTAAGATGGCTAGCTAGAGGTCTGAGAATTCAAGTAGTTTCTTATGCTAGCTATCTTATCAATGGATACACCTTCTACACCAAAGAGTAGGATAGTTGAAGCATAATGTAAAACAGTGGTGTTACTCTTGTTGCTCATGTGATGCACATAACTAGCTTTACAGACAATAACCCAATATATGCAAATATATCATACTTTGGGATAATTGAGCACATTTGGGAGTTAGATTATATAAATTTTAGATTCTGATCTTTAATTGTAAGTAGGTTGGCCATAAAAATGGATTTCTAGTTGATGATAACTCAAGGTTGATATAAGTAAATCTTAATAAAAAAAGGTATAAAGACGAGCCTTTTATTCTTGCTTCCTAGGCTTGACAAGTATTCTATGTCCCTGATCTTGCTAAAACTAATTGGTCGATTCTTTTATTGACAAACAAAATCATTGAAGACATGGATGACACTATTGTTGAGGATGATCCATTTGAAGGAACGTCTCTTGAAAGTGATTTTTGCTGAAGATTATGCTTTCTATATGAGAAATAACCACACTGAATGTATTTGGATTTCAAAGAGAGGAAAAAGGACTCAAGATAAGATTTCAAAGATTAAGCAAGGATAAGATCAGATGAAAACAAGAAAAAGGAAAAGATCAACTTAAACACGTGTGTTTTTATTTTATAAATAAATATTAATTGTGTTCATTTAGTTATTGCATATGCTTTTGATTTTCTAAATATTGTTATATGTTTGTTTAATATTATAAATAATTATTACTTGTGTCCATTGATTTTTAATTATGTGTGTTCTTGCATTTTACAAATAAATGGCTCCCAAGAAAGGCAAATGCAAAGATCAAAGTGACCTTGATATTCTTAGGAGTGGCCCTAATGTTGACCCTACTAGTGGTCTAGTGTTGGCCCTGGCAGTGATCCCGACATTGCCCTAGTAACGGTCTTGGCCTTAACCCTAGCAGTGGTCCTGGTATTGGGGCTAGCAATGATCCTAATGTTGAAGCTATCGGTGATGCTTTCACTACTACTCCTAGTCTAACAATGAATGATGATCGGCTTCAGTAAGAGGAAATTGAGATTAAGAAGGGATTGTTCTTAATGACTGAAGTAAATCAATAGAGGATTGTTGGATAAAAAATATCCCTCCAATAGAATGCTAAAGGGCAAATGATTAAGCACGCTAAAGATAAATTCATCAGCTATATTGGAACTGTGGCTAGAGCAAATGGGCCTATTACACTTAAAAATTGGAAGAAGGCAGACCAATCTATGAGATAGTATATCTGGAATAAGTAAAGGTATATACGTTAACTAACCCAATATGACTCTTATACTTATAACAATTTATTATCCATCTACTGATGACATGCTAATGTTTTGCAGTCAGCATTTATAATTAATGCTAGTTGAAGGAAATATGTCCTTCAAATAGCAGGGAGAGCAATGCATTCTTTTTGATATTTTGTGGGATCAAAATACATTAAAAGAGCTGGTGGAAACATTAGTACTGAGGTCCCATCTTTAATAAAGCACTTGATAACCCAACAACAATGGGATGAATTTGTTGCATCACATTTACAAATTGAATTTCAAGTGATTTTAATTTTTTATTTTTTTATAATTTTTTAATAATGTTGTTTTATATTATAAATGTAATTGATTTTATTTGCTTTCATAGTAACTGAGCCAACAAAATTAGGAGTTGGTTAAGAAAATTCATATCCCTTGCATGTAGGGTATTCAAGCATAGAGGAAAAGATGGTATGTCCCTTTCAATTTAATTTTAAAATTTATTGATATTTATGAATAATATTTATTAATTACTAATTATTGAAATGCATAGATTGAGTAGGAAGGCACAGGGGTTAATACCATATCCCGTTATGTTCTTTAAATTCAAGGTTAGACCAATAAAGAAGGATACATTATAGATGAACACATTCAAGAGATAGCTAATAAATGTGTAAGTATAATTGCTTTTACCTTGAGATAGTAAATTAATTCTTTTCATTCAAATAGGTAATTTAGGTTTTTCAATTTGTGTCGCACAAGCGGCTATCTCAGATGAAGTCTTAAAGGGTGAGTGTCTAAAAGATAAAGATATCTTGGGTCAAGTGTTAGGTATTCCTGACCACCCCAGACGTATTAGGGGTGTCGGTTTTAGCATCACAAAAAGCAAGTATTTAAGACTTTAAAGCCTGCAAAACTATAGCGCCTTCTTTAGCTAAATTTAAATTCGCTAAAAGATAAGGTTGATAGGCTACACTACCAGGTTGATGTCTTACTCACATCTCAGCGAAAGACATTAACTGAAGTGGATATTAGTCCATCAGTAAGAGAGCCAATTGCACCATGGCCCAACCTTCTCATTTAAACCTTCCTAAGGTAATATTACTATTTTCTTTAGTTAAATTCAATTTATATCAATCACTTATATCTTTACATTGGTTTAAAGCGAAGCCAAATGTGAGTTTTTGGCGAGCAGTCCAGATCATCATATGGTTACAATTGGTGTAATGTATAATGTCCTTGGGGGAATTATACATAATGTGCCAATTCCTTTGGGCCATGTGGGAGCTTGTCTTAAAGTTTCTTTAGGTGATAGCTATAAGTTGCTCGTTCCCACCGAGGAGGATGTGATGACTATGGAAGATGCATTAGGTACCTTTGTTGCATGGCCCACTGCTCTCATAAGATTGATAGGCAAAGATAAGGTATATATGTCATTTATTACCTTTATTTTTACATAAGAACTCATGATCTCTAGCTACCTTTTTATATAGTTCAAGGAAAAAGACTTCTCCACCAAACAATTGACCAAGCATAAATTGAAGATTGTTGTTCCTCCCTTGCTTTAAAAGATAGAGCCTCAATTGTCACATAAATTCTTAACTTCACTAGGAGCATATGCAGACATGCAAAGAAGTATTTATAATTTTGTTGCGATAGACGTCTCATTCGAGCATGACATGTATGACAGAAATCATGTCAATCACATCATGCTTGAAATGGTAGATAAAATGCTCCACCATACCATGATTAGCATGATTGTCATGGATTTTTATTTGAGGTACTGCTCTCTACACAATAATTTTTATTATTTTTATAAATATCTACTAATCTATTTTATTTATTTATTTTAGATTTCTCTACCATACACCCGTTGTGCCTCACAGCCTTATTAGGATGTTTGTCTTCATTTGTCCCTATGATTTTGCTAGTTTTCATGACATTAGGGACTCTGATCGTGAAGATCAAGCAAAGCGGCTGTGCAATTCATTTAAGGCTAGGACTATTAAAAAGGGAGGGAGGTTATTCTTGATACCTTGCGTGCAAGGGTTAATTATTTATTATATTTAATACGTTCTCAATTTTTATCAACTATTTTAATTTATTATATATTCTTCATAATTGTTAATTATTTTAGGGATCATTGGATGCTAATTGCCATCTATTTCTTGTATTCTGCTAGCGAGGATCCAGATAATCATAAAGTATGATGGAATTATTAAAAAATAAGTGCATTAATTAAGTTTCATACTTGTATTTTTTGATATTTCCAAACTTTTTATGCCTACTTCTATGTTATTAAGGCTATTTTTTTTTGTATCACATGGAAGAATCTCTAACAATCCCTAGGGTCAAACCATTTGACTAATTGTTCACATGAACAGTAATAAAAGTACATGTTTTAAAGATTAATTATTCAACCTTTATTAGCTAGCAATTTTTTCAATATTTAATGTATGTTTATTGTTTTTCCAACTGCCCCGTCACAGACCCGACTTTTGTGGACTGTGGATATTGTGTTTATAAGATTCATTAGAGACATCATCACTCATGCCAGTACTTCAATCCCTGTTAAGGTCATATTTAATTAAACTACATTTTATATATAATACAATTTCATTAGTTAATTAGCTAACTTTAATGGTAGTTATAATTTAAATTGCAGTACTATGATGACACTTATTAGAGGAATTTAAGGATGCTCACATTAATGAAGTCATGGAACAGTGGTGCCAACACATATTTCAACTATAGATCATGCAAAATGCCGCATTAATCCTAGTGAGTGGCCATTATGTTTTAGGAGCAAAAGTAGTGTGACTTAAGATAGGATTTATTTCAATTTTAGGGATAGAATTGTGATTTTAGGACAAAATTTGTAACTTTTTAAGCAAAAGGAATAAATATTTAGATTGCCTTTATGTTGGGTACAATTTTGAAACAATATTATTGATGATAAATGTTTGCTGGATTGTCTGGGAGATTGTTTCCTGTTACTATATATATTGTCAATCTATTTCAGGGGGGTTGGTCTAAAATGCAGGTTCCATATTTTAAAAAAATTCTAAACATACTTGATGTTATTAAAATAACTGTTAAATATTTATATATATATAATATATATATTTGACGGTTATTTTGTAAAACCATCAAATATATATGAACATACTTGACGGTTATACATATAACCGTCAAATATATATGTATAATAGCCTGTAGCAATATGCTTTCTAGTATATTATACTTGATGGTTACAAATAAACTATCAAATATATGGACACATATTTGACAGTTGAAATACCCTGTCAAGTATATTGATATGCATAAATGATGGATCTTATTTGATGGTTATTAACCATCAAACATAAGGATAAATAATCATCAAATATATTCACTTTTGTGTAAAATATTTAGTTAATAACAAGACATTACTCATATTTATTTTCTATATCCTAGACAAACATTTTCTATTAATAATTTATCAAATATCTTGTGTACATTCAAATCAAACCATACCACCACCATCCTACTCTTTAAATGTCTCTCCCAAAAATTTCCCAATCATCATCATTAAATTTATTATGCTTCTTGTCACAATTACTAGAATTTCAAAAAATGCATATCAAGCAAAACTCTCGTAAGAGCATTTCATCGAACACCTCATGAGCATAGATTCTTAAACTAACACTAAACTTCCTATCTACTTTTATTCCCAAAAATTTTCTAACATCAATATTTAAATAAATCAACCTTTAAAGTTCTATTTCTTTGATGGGTCAATCAACCTTAACTTAAGAAAATTAAATCCTCATCTCCTATGTCTCTCACAGTAGCAAGGAAAGGAAGAAACAAATCATAATTTCCACCGATTAACACATCCATACAAAACAAACAAATAGAAGAGAGAGGAAATGGACGCACTTGAAGTAATAATAGAGGTAGGAGAAGTGTACAGTGAAGAACAAGGGAAGGAAACTTTAATAGTAATGCCACACAAAAATAGAAGTTCTTATAACCTTACCAGAACTGCTTGCAATTGTAATATCCTCAATTTTAAATTAGATTAAATTAGCCTAATCAGATTGATAAAGTGTGTATTAGTGAGATGTATGGCCAAAGAGGCCTAACAAGTGTGTTTGGTCTCAATTTCAGCCATAAACATGGGTCTAAAGTAGAATCGAGTCACCCGAGAATGAAAGAGGAAGAAATTTTGAAGAAAGAGATTTTGTGCCACGTGCTGCAGCTTGTGAATGAGCCGCCATGGCATATGTGTGACAACATGCTTGGGACAAACTCTTTGTGCCATGCATCATGACGCATTATGCGTCCGTCGTGGTACATGGTCACATTTCTACTATCATGAGATGTGAAATGAAGCAAAAAATAGAGGAAGAAATGAAGAACACAAGAGAATAGTGTAAGGGCTTAAAGAAACCAAGTATTGTGAGTATTTTGGAGCTCCTAAATAGTAAAGGTAGGCTTTCTATACTGAAATCTTTCTCTCTTCTTCTATTTTCTTGATGATAGAAGTTAGGGTTTGGTTGATAATGTATTTTTCAGTCCATAAAGGTTATGGGTCTAAACTCATTGACTTAAATAAAGTTAATGGGAGTAAATTGAGCTAAGTTAACTTTGTATTTATAGTTAAACGAGGATTGGTGGTTGAGGAGCATTTAGTATCCAAAAATCCTCATAAATATGGTGGTTGGAAATAATGTGGTCCCATTAATGACCATTAAAGGGCTCAATAATGTTAATAAGGATTAAAGGCAGCTAAGAAACCCTATAGGTACTCTTACATGAGTCAAGAATGAATCTTAATTATTAAGAAATGTTGAAGTATTAGTGAAAATTAGCTCAAATGTAAATATTGATGGTTTACATTGTAAATACTTGTAGAGTGACTATCATTGGCATCATTCTAACTTCTTAGAAGTTTTTGGAGTGAGTATTTGAGGAGTAAAACCTTTGAATTCTTAAAGGTTTAAGGTAACCTGGGGAATTCTAACTTGAACTTTTGTGTGCTTATTAATTGATAAATGATGATTGAACTATGTAAAATTGATTGAAATGTAATTATGGCTTGCTTTGTTTGAAAAAGCTCACTATGAAGTGGTGATTTAGTAAATTTCAATGATTTTAAATTTGTGAAGTTCAATGATTGTCAAAGTATGGGGTACCATGATTATGAAAATAGAAGTTCTATGATTTTATTGATAGAAGTTCAAGGATTTTGAAATGTATGGAGTTCAATGATGTTAATGGGCAAGGTACAATGATTTTTTAAATTTGGAGTTCAATAATTTATTTGAATTGGAGTTCAATGAATTGTGTGCTTTAGAGTTAAATAAAATTTTCTATGTGAAGTGCTATGAATTAAGTTAAGTGTAAAGTTTGCATGAATATGCATTGCATGATCTTGAGAGGCGGGAGTTCACCTAGGAAGAAGAGTAGAGAATTAAATCCACGAGGTAGGCTCCCATCCAAGTGATGGTTTTCTCGAATTGATTTTATCCATATTGTCCCACTTGTTCAATAAGAGATTGTCACACTAGTTCAACGAGGGGCTCAAACCTAGCTAGCTATCTACTAGTTCAACGAGGAAGCTAGTTTAGGGTGTATGACACCCCATAGTGTGAGAAATGGGGGAAACCATGTTTATAAGTAAGTTAGGTACACTTTGACTGGGTAATCTCCTCACAAATGTTTAGGCTAGAGGAGTCATGGATTGTAGACTATCCTATTGTGTTATAGCTCATGATTTCATGTTAGAGGAATAAGGAGGATATAAGGAAGGTGTGATCATGCATATACTCAGTAAGGGCACATGGTTGTTTGTATTGTGACCCTAATGAGAATATTCATGAATTAAGTTTTAATTACTCTCGAGTATTCATGATTATATAGTGTGATAACCTTTGTGGGATATGAAAATTGTTGAAAAGCTTTATTTCCTAAGTTGTATTTCTATGCTTGGAAGTGTGAATATATATATTCTCAAATGTTTTAATAGTCTAAAGAATTGATTTTTATTGCCACTTACATTTGAACTAATAAACATGCATCAGTATGGGTTAGTTGGACCTTGGTTATTAAGTGGTTGTACTCATCCCACTATCTTTAATATTATAGCGAATAGCTTAAGAAGATTGAAAAGGGGAAAGCTCCTAGAGGCTTAGGACTGTGATCCTAATTAGTATGCCTCTTTTTTTTAAACTGTTATGTGTATTTGACAATTTAAATTGCCAACTAGGTTTTATCCATTTTGGTTCTTACTTGCATTATGTATTTGTGAGTTGTAAGTGTATTTTGGGCTCTAAAGAGTGAGTTGATGTTATGAGACAAAGGTGTTAGGGCTAAAATACTAATGCAAGTAAGAGTTGAGCATATTATGTGTAGATTATAGATTATTCGATGGAAATTTGCTCGAACTCCCACTTGTATAATTTTGAGATTAAGGGGTTGAGTAGTGAAAATTTAATCTATGAGTATTTAATGTGATATGGTGTATTGCATAAGTTAGTTTTGACATTTTGCATGTGGTCAAATGAGTGTCAATGGCTAATGGCTTTTGGTAAATGAATTGGGTACTTGGTTTTAAGAAAATTGTTGAAAAAGTGCAAGTTTTGAAAAGAGTGTCTAAATTTTGATTAAGAAATAATTTGCTTAAGAAACTAATACCATTAAGAGCTCAGAAAGAGCTTTTCGTAGACACCTAATTCGCGTCAATGAAATGTCGGACAGAAAATTGGGGCATGTCAGAAGTTGCCTTAAAAGTTGTCAAATTGACAGCAGAATTCAATGTCAAAAATTCATGCAATTGTGTCGCAGCACATGGTGCCACAAGCTGCGACACATGTTCGATGAGCCGTGGTGCATGCCTCAAAAATTTTCAGAATTTTCTTGTTTTTAAATTCTTAAGCAAATGCACTCATATGTGTAAAGATCTCATGCTTCTGCATAATTGTGAATTCTGATTTATCTATTTGGAGATATTTGACAATGGTTTTAGTTTTATAAACTTAGGATCCCAGCTTTTCTAACCATTTGAAACTTGGTATTATTTTAATTACCTTAATCTAATCTCATTAGTACTTGAGATTTAGAGTTAATTATGGATTAGGAGGAGAAGGATATTATATTTGTGGCAACAAACGGTGACTTCAGTAGTGATGGCAATGGATGAACAAGCTGGATACTGACAAGATTGACCAATCTATGACACGAAATAGGGGAGAGGAAGCATTCATGAATTGGATTCCAACAAGGATGGAAGAAGCTCTAGCACTACCTATACCATTGATAGTAGTTGGGATGAATGCTAAAAAAATGGAGAGAGAGAAGGTTAATCTCCCTGGCAATCGAACATTAGAGTTTTAAAAGGAGGGGAAGAAAAGAATGGTTGTGTTGTGTACGTTTTTGAAGTTTTTGATATGCTCTTCTTTATTTATTTATTTCTTTTTATAGAAGGGCAAAATGGTAATTTGAGGCTGAAACAAAATTATAAAATTTCCAATCTTGATCTCTGGAAGGTTCAAAATCAGGATCACTTTGGTAAATGGCAGTAGAATCTCTACTAGACCAACTCTTCTTCTTGCGAAATATGTCCCCAAAACAAATAAAAATACTCTTAAAATGTATTATTACAGTTTTTAATTTTACTTAAAAAGTTATGGGTTATTACATAACTCTGGCATTTATTCCATCCTTAATCTTGCCACTTATGTGTAAAAGCATACCAACAAGACTATCACACATATTTTTCTCCACAAGCATCACATTAAGACTATGCCTCATATCTAGACTCTGCCAGTATGAAAGATAAAAAAATAGACTTCTTTTTCCCTTAAATTCTTCTTGCATTCCATTTATTCTTTCAAAAAATGACATTGATTCCTTTCACACGTTGATAAACTTGCTCTTTGGTTAAGGCTTTTAGATCCATTTCATACTCTTGTGAGCCATTAAAAGCCTTCTTTAATCTATGATAAGGGTAATACTAATCAAGAAATCTCTAATGACCAAGGTAGACTATTTTTCTTTCATGCTTAAGTTGGTGGTAATGTGTGCCTTCTTCACATACAGGACATGCATTATGTCCTTTAATATTATATCCTGACAAGTTTACATATACATAAAAGTCATTTATTGTCATAAAAATTATGGCACGTAACTTCAAGTGCTCTTGCTTATAAGCATCAAATATATCTACACCTTCCTCCCTCATCATTTTCAAGTCTTCAATCAAAGGTGCCAAGTAGATGTTAATATTATTTCCTGGCTGTTTCAGTCCTGAAATAATCAAAGACAATATTATGTACTTGCGCTTCATACATAACAAAGGAGGTAGGTTATAAATAACTAACAAAACTGACTATGAATTATGTGTGCTACTAATAATGGCAGACCTAAGCATAGTTGAGGGTGGGCAAGTGCCCCCACTCAATTTAGGAAAATTTACAAGGAAGAGGTGAAAATTTTAAAAATTTGCCCCTATTACCCTAATAGTTTTGAACCCACTAAACCCAAACTAAAATATATTTGAGTTCAAAAAATTTTTAGGTATTTTATATTTCACTCAAATTCAAGTTTTAAATTCTAAGTACATTATATTTAATTTTAGATTATTTTTATGAAAATATCATTTTAATTTTTCCTTTCCTAATATTATTTTACAAAACTAAATATTTATTTTATAAATATTAAATTATTTTTTATTTTTAAATTTTATTTAATTATGCCCCCACTTGCTTAGGGTCTTGTGTCCACCACTGGCTACTAAGATTACCATATGGGTTGATTCCATTTCTATGGAGTGCAAGTCAAAGGTTTCTTGAATTGCTACCAAATTCAAGAAACATGTGATATATTGTCTTCTATTGAGAAGAATTAGCTGAGCGTCAAAGTTTCCCATCAGATATTTTCTCATCAAAATGCCATCTCAAATCTTTGCTTCTGTTGGATTAGCAAACAAACATTAAAATTGTGGTATTATTAGAAGATGCCACATCACCTTTGTAAGAGGCCTTTTAGTTATGATCTCATCACCATCAACATCATCATCCTTCTTCATTTTGTAAGTAAAGTCCCATATTTTAGACACTAACATAGCCCTTCTCACTCATTTATGTATAGTATATAGTCATTAGGATAGGCATGTATCCTTTTATAGTCCATACCCATTAGACACAAGATTTTTTTTTCCCTCATACATTCATTCTAAAAGTAAATTATGGGTTAGAAGCATTTGACTCAAGAATTCAAGTAACTTTTTGAAGCTCGAATTTGTCCACCTACTTCTTGACTTTAAGTTAATCAATCCCAATATAGCTATCAAGAGTGTAAACTTAGTAAACCCTAGGTATAAGGGCTTCTCTGCATCACTTCGCAAGTTATTATATACATGTGATTGTGCAAATGATGCCATCTCACCATCATGAATTATATTCTCTATTTTGTCATCCAAGTCATTCACAACTTGGCCATTCTATAACATAAAAGTTGTTCCTACTTCCCCATACTATATCCATCTTGTATATCTTAAATATATCCTATGAAAATTAAATGATCTTCTATTTCATCAATATCCATTACATTCTTATTCAAACAGTTGATATAAGGACAACAATACTTTTCATTTTTATTAGGAACATTTCTTCTAACAAATTCAAGAAATTAGTCTACACCATTCTCATATTCCTCACTCATTCTCTGGGCATTTATCCAACTACAATCCATTCTATTTTTACCTAACAAATTATTTACTTTCTAAAGTTAGAAAGTATCAAACTTAAGCATATCCAAGCTCAATTTCTAAATAAATCGGCAAAATCGCACCTTAAAAGTTTGACACCCTAAAATTAAACCAATCATAAACCAATAAAAACGTCAAGCAATCAAACAAGTATTTACCTACCAAAGTTAAAAAATATCAAACTTAAGCATATTCAAGCTCAATTTCTTAAAAAATTTAGTAGAGCCTCCCTTTAAACTAAAGCCGATAATTTAAGCTAAACCTAACAAACCAGCCTAAACACTGTCCAAAAAATTCAGGGCCAAGCCTAAAAAAAATTTTGAGCCTAGCCTGATCAAGTTAGACTTGGCTCGAATACCTAAATTTCAAAATATTTTTAAAAAATATATAAAATATAATAAATATTAATTGATTCTTTAAATTTTATGTCATTTTATACTAAAATACCTTATATTTGAGTGCATTACTATAATTATGTTTTTAAAAAATAAAAATATTAATACTTTCATATTTTTATTATTTTTATGCTATAAAATATCTCAAAATAATATTTAAAATACATTTTAATATTTATTTAATATTTTATCACCCAATTATTTTTTTAAAAAAGTTTTGAATCCTATAAATAATTTGAGTATCCAAAAAATATATTGTATAGTTTTTATAAAATAATATAATTAATTTTAAATTAAAAATTTAATTAAAAATAATTTTAAAAAATAAAATTTGTGTTTATATAGGAATTCTTGACTCTATTACTAGATAAATATAATAAATAGAACAATATTCTTAAATAATTATTTGATTATCATCCACACCAATTTTGGTTAAAAATTAAGAATAAATTAGTGTAAATACTCCTTGTATGTAGGGGTTAAACAATATAAAAAGTTAAAAAGATAATTAAAAAATAGTATTTTAGTCATAATTAAATGATTTTATTTTATATAATATCATGATGACTATTTTTCTCATATTCTTGAAAATAAAAAGTATGGTTTACCCAAAAGTTATTAAAAACTTTAAATTAATCTAAACAATAATTTAAGTTAATGATCTAACTGTGATTGAATTGAAATTAAGTTGATCATAATTAAAATAATATAATTTAATTAAAATATATAAAATATTTATATATGACCATGATAAGAGCAATATTTAAAAACCTAAGATATTAATTTACAAGTAATGAAAATATTCATGAATAAATTACACTTACAATAATAGAGTTATTTGAGTACAAAGTTAATAAATTATTATTTTTTTATTCTTTTAAATTCAAAATAATATTTATGTTTAAAAAAATTATTTAAAAATTAAAATTGATTCAAAAAATAAAAAAAAATATTTTTAAAAAGTTTTGGATATTCAGGCTACCTTAAATAAGTTCAAAGGCAGAAGATATTAGGATCATGTTTGGTTATATGGGTTTTTTAGATAGTATAAGATACTTGAAGTCCAACCCAAATTGAGCTTGACATGAATAAGCTCGGCACGCCTGAACTACCAGCTCTATTTAAAATTTAGCATCTTAAAATTAAACCAACTATAAACCAATAAAAGTAGCGAGCAATTAAATAAATATTTATCTATCAATATTATAAAATATAAAACTTAAGGATAACCAAGCTCACACATTAAATTTTTTACCTACAAAAAATTGCACGCACACATTAAGCTTGCCCATACACATACAATTTAATTATACCAATTTTATTCTTTTTTTCTAATTTAATCCAATTTATATACCAATTTGCTCTAATCATATACCATTTCTTTTCATTAATTTTTGATTAATTTGCTACAATTTTTTAATTTATTTTGAGACATATGCCTTTGAACAAAGGAATAAAATTGGTATAATTAAATAGAAAAATTAGAAAAATAATGATCACAATAGAATAGATTATCTCATAGAATAAAGAATATCCACTCAATGATTATAACAATTTTGGATCAAATTAAAAAAGAAACAAACCTAAATGGAGAGGAGACACAATGAGAGAAGAGGAGAGTTAGATGTCTTTGCCGTGAGTTTTTGAGACAATAGAGAAGTGTAACATCCACAATTTTAAATCCGATTAATTAAGCCCGATTAGATTACTTAAGTGTGTTAGTGAGGTGTGGGGCCAGAGAGGCCTAATGGGCGTGTTTATTTTTAATTCTAGTCCTAGAAGTGAGTTCGAGGGAGAATCAAGTCACCCGAGAATGAGAAGAGGAAGAAATCTGAAGGGCAAGGTTTTATATCACATATCGCGACTTGTGGATCATGCTGTCACAGTGTGTATGTCCTGACACGCCTGGAGGGATGCTCTTTGTACCATACACCGTGGCACATTGTGCATCCACTACGGTACATGGTCACTTTTCTGCTAAAATACAATGGTGAAATGAAGCCTTAAGGTACATTTAAAGGGGACCCAATCCAAAATGACAAAAGCCTATTGGACCTAAGGGTGTTCGAAACCGATCTAAACCAAAAAGACCAACCCAAATCGAAAGAAATCGATCAAAACTGAACAACAATCAAGCCTGCTTTGATTTTTATGATATGAGAACCGATTGATTTAGTTCGATTTCGGTTTTGAGTATAAGAAATCGAACCAAACTGAGCCAAACTTGATTAAAAAATATTACTTATTTATTTATAAAATATATAACCATTTATCTACAACAAGCATTTTGCTTTGAATTTTTTATAATAATAGATAAATATTTTTAAAGAACTTGAATGGAAATTCATAATATTAAATAATTATAATAATGATGCTATGACCATCATTTAATTATTTATAATTTGAAAGCCTCAATATTCAATTTATCTACAAGAAGCATTTTGTTTTGAATTTTGTATAATAAGTTTTTCATTATTTATTAAAATATAGATACATAGATAAACATTTTTAAAGGACTTGAATGTAAATGCATAATATTAAATAATTTTAATCTAAAAACTTAGATCAATTTTTATGATTAATTATTGTTATCACATTAAAATTTTATTATATTTTTATACCTCTATTTATGAAAAAAAGGAGCTAAAAAGAATTAGATTTAATTTTAATACATAGCACCATTATGAAGATGGAAAAAAGGAAAAAAAAATCAAATAAGTGCAACCGAAAATTAAACTGAACTAAACCGAGCTCTATAAAAATTGATCAGGTCCCAATTATGAGTAAACTAAATGATTTGGTTCGATTTGGTTTTTGGCCAAAACCAAACCAAACCGAACCTATGAACACCTCTAATTGGATCCATAGTTATTTCTTGTTCGTGTTTTTACAATTGGATGGCACTAACAGAAGCCTCAAATTTGAAGTCCATAACAATGAGTGGCTGAGTAATCCCAGGAAAACGAGACATTTGAGGATCTTGCATGAGATTTAATTTCACTCAAGAGGATATTAAATATTAAATATTTTCTAAAAAAATAACCTGTGGAAAAACTTACAGGAGATTTGTGGAGTGATAGAAAGGTAAAAATGATAATTGACATGAACAAAGTTATAAATTCACATTCCATTCATATGAGTCTTATTTTTCTATAATTTTCACCTCTCTATTAATCTATGACATTATTTTAGTTCACTTTATTCTTTATCAATTGCACTTCATTTCTCTCCAACAACTAACTATTCTTATTAGTGATGATGTGTATTGTCTTCAGTTTGCATATTTAAATCATAAATATGTTTCTTTGATTATGTTAAATTAATTAGTCTAAAACATTTCAAGACTTTTTGGTATTATCAACAGGTGACGACAGTTACAACGAGGTTATGACATCCATCATAAGTAAGGAAAAGATTTTTTTTTTTTCGTTATGTCTCCAGAAACAAAATTTTTAATTATATATCTAATCTTAAATGAAGCTAATTAGGGTATGGAAAAGTCAATTATATTTATAATTAAAAGAAAAACTAGTTATATATATATATATGTATGTATGTATGTATGTATGTATGTATAAATACGATAAACCAGATTAGAAGCCACAAGAAATTACACTCAACCATGGATTGCATAACAATACAAAAGTACACTTAAGTCCATGGATTTCATACCATTCCAATCACATAAAAGAACGACATATTGATATAGCTGATCGCAATACATAAGAACAAGCAACACGAGCATTGCAACAACTTCTGACGACCGAAGCTGTTTTTATTCAAATAAAGTTGGCATAACATCCCCAAAGATACAATGAGAGGATCATCATCTCACATATTGTATTTTTCGTGTCGAAAATCAACACCTTCAATAATGTTCTAAGAAATCAACGAGATTCAAATCCCATCACATCACTGACAGGCTCAAAATAAATTTGGTACTACTTGGCAAGATGAGAAACCATGCGTTCATTCTTGGGATAAGAACTAAATCATCCAAATTTTAATTTAGATGGTCCAAATTTAAAGTTTATTAAATATTTTTATATTATATTTATTAAAATAAAATTTTATAAAAATTATAAAATAATTTTAGTAAATTTTTTTTAATTTAGTTTAGATTTAATTTAGAGGATTCAATTTAATATTAAAATTTTTATAATTAATGTATATTAATTATCCAAATGTACTTTGCACATACCAAATATTTATCTAGATCAATATTTATATAAATTTTTATAATTTTTATAAATTTTTATTTAAATAAATATAATATAAAATAATATTTTAAATCTGGATGATCCATATTAAAATCTGGATGATCCAAATCTCATCTCAAGATGAGTATATGGTGCTCAACCAAATATTTATCTAGATTGATATTTACAAACCAATCCCGTGTTTGGCAGCTTCAGTGACCATCCATGTGAGGGTGTCCGTGAGGGTCAAGAACGTGACCTTTCAGCTTTTCATATTCAAGTGTAAGGCTCACCACCTTGTGTAATATCCTTACTAATATTATCATTCAACTTTCAACACTATTTACTAATCAATTTTCAACTATTTTCTTTCAACGGTTGGGATCCCAACAATAGCTTTTGAAAATTATTTAAATTACTCCAAATAGCATATGACGGAAGCATTCAATTAAGAATAGGTAAATCTTAAAGATTGCCAATTCAAAATACTAAAATTTTCACACAATATGAGCCGTGTGTCACAGCTTGTGCCACATGTGCCGTGGCATATGGCACAGAGACACTGGCATCATGTTTTGTGTCATGCATCACGACATGTGGATACATGCGCCGTAGCGCACACACCAAATTCTGTTATCAACTAGTAGTTTTCTGGTGTGAACTTTGAACATGCGTTGCTTTCACATTCAATGTCTGATTGGAGTGATTCAAGTACCTACACGAAGCTTGTTACACAATCTAACCAATGACACTAATTTCATTCAAATCCGATACTCCGTTTAAAAGTTGAACATTCAACTGTATTTTGATCATTTTAATTCAAAATTCACCATTTGAGCATCACCATTTGAAATCATAAGTCATTGGCTACTTCTAAAGCCTTGACCACATCAAAATAGACAATATACACCTGATTGAACAATTACATGTACAATATTACACACATACACACAATTGGTCATTTAACTGTCCATTTCACATAAATTTGGGTATATTCACATTATCTCACTTCAATCCATGAAATCTAGCCAACTTTACACCTAACAAACATATTTCATCTCTACATACTCATATACCCATCCACTAGCCCACACGATCATTTTCACTATATACACACTAGGTTAAGGAACCAAAACCACCAAATACACAAACATTTACAACAGTATGCACACGTACCCAAATCCTAAGGCAACTCTCTCTCTCACACACACACACAAACACAACTCATATTTTTAAGTCATTACACCAATTCTTACAAAGGAATTTGCAGAGAAGTTTCTATTTTTGACCCAATTCTTTCCCTTTTACACCCCTACTATCAGAACCTGAAAAATGTTAATAACCATAGGTGAGATTAAATCTCAGTAATCAATATAGTTCATTTAATGATAATTAACACTAATAACCATATCAAGGTAATAAAAACCAAATTAGTGGTTTACATATCAAAAGTAAATATAGAATTTCCTCTTTTCAAAGTGTTTCCATACAATCACAATAATAGCATGATCACCTATCCACTAAACCTGTAAAGCTTCTCAACACGAAACTATAGGCTCTCATGGATCAATCATATATTAACCTGAGCACACCTTCAGTAGTAGAAACACCTGGCTAAAGGTATTCTATCCAACCTCTAGACTACAATTTCCTTCATCTCACACACTTGTGATTGAGGTGTCCTATGGTGCCAACCTGACCATATGAATTTATTCACTCACATTTCCCCACACACACACACACACACACCCCACCATGCCTTGGGTGAACTCTCACCCTCTAGGATCATGCTTTTCACACACATTTACTGCTTTTCCACATCTACACACTTTACACACATAAATACCTATATAGATATATATTCCTTTCGTTCAAAAGCAATAGTTATTCAATAAACTTATCACATTCACTTTTCATGCCAAAACTATTTACAAAACTATGCACAGGAAATTATCAACATTAAACTATAATCATACACTTATTTTTACACAGTTATAACAGTTAAAGAACATAACAAATTATATGGTTACCTCAACTCTTTGTTTGATAAAAAGGATTACCCATGTTCCATAACCTCACTCAACTTTCTTTCATTATTTAACTTGTCGCGCCTAAAAATCTACATAATTAAGGCAACTAAAGTCAATTACTTTATTTATTAACAATGCCAATTATTGCAATTAAGTACTTAATCATTATTATTTCCCATATTCATGTTCATTTCTACCTTTTACACTCAATCACCTTTCAATTCAAGTGTTAACACACTTACTATCAAATTTCTTTTAGTTTTCTCTTTCTAAATTAGGTTAACTTGAGCTTACAGCTTTAAAACTTTATCATTCAGACTTAAACTAATCATAAAATCCTAGTTTAATCCCAGAAAACCTTTCTATTACTATAGGGTAAGGAATCAACTACTTAAAACTTTTGAATTCAATTTCTTATTAGTTTAAACTAAGAGAAAATAAAATAGAACTGAAGGTTAAGGTAGTACAAGGCTTATCTGATAAGTAACAGGTCAAAAACATCATCTTTGCCCCTAAAGCTCGTTGCCCTAGTAGAGTACCCTTTCCTCTCCACCTTCATGCTTTCTTCTCTATCTCTTCCTTTTTTTTCACAAACTGAGCCACAAATTTAGACCCAAAATTCTGTGCCATGCACTGCGGCACATCCAGCTCTAGTTGCAACGTGTGGCACAGTGAGGAAACTCCTTACCGTACTCATACACTCTGCTTCATAATGCTATTTTTCCACTCATATCTATTCATCTAACATCCCAAAGAGTCAAAATAACACTCCACCATCCAAAACCCTTATCTTACATTAAATTACTAATTTATTCCTTAATTAGTATTAATGCAAGAATAAAAAATTCCAGATATTACATCTTGCAGTAATATGTGCATGCTCTTGAAATCCTTTAGAACATCTCCCTCCTAACTCTCATATGGTGATCAAATTCTTGTCTATGTCTATGGCTTCAATCACATCCTTAGCCACATAGTTTTTCCCTTTTGCATCATAAATTTGTTCTTGTATCAATATCATGTTCAAACATATCATTTCTACTTACACAGTTTAAAGAGTCATTTTCACAAAAATCAAACTGAAAATTTCTTTCTATGTGTGTGTGTGTGTGTAGAAATGTTGAGGACTTTCAAAGGACATAATGCCACATAATGACAAGACTGACCTTACCCCAGCTTCCTTCAACAATAGCATTTAGAACATTGCTAGGAGAAATATTGGGGATGTGGTTTGGCCTACTGCTTAACATTTCATGAAACTTGTCTATAGTAGCATCAATGTGAACATCAACTTTCACCATCCCAATAACTGTTCTTCATGTCCTTGTCCCTGTTCCCGTGTGAGGCTGATAACCTATTGAAATTAATGTCAATTCAGTGTATTTTCCTACACTTTATGTACTAAATTAGATCAATTGTGAATATTTTGGGTTAAATATAGGAAAATAAGTGTTATTCCAAAGTGATATAGAAAATAGAGTTTATTGAGAATTTTGCAAAGATTTTGACTTTGATTTTAAACTTTAAAAGATCTTATAGCTGTATTAACCATTTCAGGTGGTTTATTTTAGATATTTTCAAACATATAGAGCCAAACAATGGTTGAAGATGCATATGAAAGCATAATAGCAGAAAAATAAGAGCCAAAATAAAAGATTAGAGACTCTGTGTCATGTGTCACAGTGCATGCACAGTGTGCTGGGCATGTGGCACAGAGATGAAAGTCCTGAAGATGCATATGCATCGTGGCATACTGACAACATGCCGCGGTGCATGGCCTTAATTATGTTACGTGTTTTGAGCTTTAGAACGAAAAAATTAGGGTAAAAAATCCATAAATGCGCCTTCAGACCTGAGACCACGACTTGGAGAGATTCTTTAAAGTTTGCTCTGCTAGGGTTTGGGGTTCTTGAAAGAGATTTGGCCAAGGATTGAAGATTTGAAGAGATTAAAGTGAATTTTCTTCGATTTTTCTTCCTCTCTTCCCTTTTCTCTCTTTGTTTCTGATATGGATGCTATATATTGTAACATTTATGGCTCTTTTCTGAACATGAGTAGCTAGTATTCTTATTCTAGGATTATTTCAAACCTTTGTATGGATTAATACTTGAATATTCCTCTCTTTTAGTAGTTAATGATATATATGTATTTATTTTATCCTATGCTTAATGCTTTTAAGTGCTTGATCACCATTTATATTGTTTTGTTTACTTGAGTTGTGCTTGAGAGAGCTAATTTAGGTGTAGAACTTGGATAAAATAGTATTGGACTTGAAATTTTACAAAGATAAATAGATGGTTTTGTTGGTAAAATAGAGATATTTATTAACCCTTTATAGTCACATTAAGATTAGTGCTTAAAATTTGTTCTCACTAATTATTTTCAAGAGATTGTAAAATTTTAGTGTTTTCAAATATACTTGATTTTGACTTGAGAAAGCTTTTTCAAGTGAATTAGAATCTTAGACTAACACTTATTTTCATTAAAAATATATTAGAGAGGAATTAATTTAAGTTTTATGAAATACAAAGAGGAGAAATAATCCTAGTTCCTCACCTCTAAAAGTCAAATTTTCAATAAGTTTTAATTGCTTTAAAACCATTTTAATCAGATTTTCATTACTTTCACACAAAAAATACTCTTAATTTTTCTCAACCTATCTCTAAGCTCGATAGTGAATTTTAACCCTCACTTGCCTAAAATCCTTGTGGGAACAATAACTTTAAAATATTCTACACTTGTGATGACTATACGCTTGCAGTAATGCTTGACGGTGAATAAGTTCTTGGTGTCGTTGCCGGGGACAAGTGGCAATTGTTTTGTGTTGGTTAATTTTTGCTATTGTGTTAGTAGGTTACACTTGAGTTTTTTGTTTAACATTTTCATACGTATAGGTAGTTTAGTTAGTTTTTACAGATTTTATAGTTTTAAATTTTATTGATATGTTTAATACTTGTTCCTTGGTTTCACCTTGTAAGTACCTTCTTGACGCATGCAAGGACTCTTTCCTGGTGAACTTGAAGTTGTTCTTAAAGGAGTGGTTGAAGAAGAAGGTGAAACAAGTGAGGAAGCCGCTCTTGAATTTGGAGAAGACATTCCTCCTCTTGGCAACAATATGGAGGGAGCTGATCAAGATGAGAACAACATCTTTACTCTAGATGACTTTCTTGACCAAAAGCATAATCTTATCATTCTAGCATCCGGTTACCGAAAATTTAAGCTAGAAACTTTGAGGTTAAACAAGTCATGATCCAAATGATACTAATGTATGGACAGTTTAAGGGGTAATGCTGATGAAGACCCTAATGATCATCTCACAAGATTCATAGAGGTGTGTGAGAATTTCAAGCAAAACGGTGTCTCTAAGGATGTAATGAGATTGCGGTTATTCCCAATATCTTTAAAAAAACAAAGCAAGAGCTTGGTTGAATCTCTTACTAAACATTCAATTGAAACATGGGATGACTTAGTAGTTAAGTTTAAGGCAAGGTTCATTTCGAGGGGTAGAAGAGTAACATTGAGAGGTGAGCTTCTCAATTTGAACAACAATCGGGGCAACTTTTCTATGAAGCTTGGGAGCGATTTAAGGATTTGGTAAGAAGCTATCCTAATCATGAACAAAAGAAAGTATGTCCTTATGGAAGCATTTTGGAATGGGTTAGATAATGCAACAATGACCATGTTGAACAATGCTTTTAATGTGGTATTGGCAGATGAAGGTTAATGAGTTGTACAACTTATATGAAGACATTACTTCTAGTACCATAAGAGAAGACATGCTAAAGGAGGTTCGCAAGAATCTAGCTCCTCTAAGGAGCTTACTTCTCAATTAGAAGCGATAAATCAGAGATTTACTAGTCTTGAGATTCAAATGAAAAGAAGGACTTCTTCTGGGGTAAATGCATTACAAGCTTCATCTCAAGCTTGTAAACATTGTGGTGAAGGACGTGTGTCAGATCATTGCCCCTGCACTCTTAAAATAATAAGCTACATAAATAATGCACGAAGACCTCCTCAACACAATCCGTACTCACAGACCTATAACCCAGGGTGGAGAAATCACCCAAACTTCTCATGGAGTCAAGGCAAAGTTTAAATCCAACCTTATCCTCTGGGCCTAGACCGATTAAGGCTCCTGGTTTGACGCACCAAAAAAAACCAAGAGAAGGTGATTCTAAGATGGAGCAACTGTTGGCTCAAATTTTGAAGAATCAATAGGTGGATCGAGCTAAGAATAAAGCTACCCTAGCTTTGCATGATACATCCATTAAGGGCCTTGAAGTGTAAATGGGCTAAGTTGCTGCACAACTAAATGCCTTAAAGGGGAGGCTTACCAAGTGACACCATCCCTAATCCAAAGACGGAAGGTAAAGAAGAATATAATACTATACATTTGAGAAGTGGCAAGACTCTACCTAATATGATAGTCCCAAGAGTGACTAGTCACAGTGGGCTAATTTTGATGATAATGAGGAGGTAGATAAAGAAATATTATGTAAAGATGATGACAACAATAAATGAAAAAGGGATGAAGAAGAAAAAGGGGGAAGAAGGATTTTTAGCTCCTCTTGATGAGGAAGAAAGAGAACATGTAGAGGTTGAATTGAAGAAGGAAGAAAAGAAGAGAAAATTAATTGCCTCTCCTACTACAAACACCCTCACTTCCATTCCCTCAAGATTCAAGGCTAAGGAGGAAGATGCTCAGTTCAAGAAGTTTCTAATAATATTTAAGCAGCTTCCTATTAACATTCCTTTTGCTAAACCTATTTAACAAATGCCCAAATATGCTAAGTTCTTGAAAGATGTCTTATCTAAGAAGAGGCATTTTAGTGAATTTGAAACTGTAGCATTAACCAAAGATTGCAGTGCCATCATACAAAGAAGGCTTCCACCTAAGCTAAAAGATCCTGGTAGTTTTTACATCCCATGCAATATTAGGAAATGTTTTGATGGGAAGGCCTTGTTCGACTTGGGCGCAAGTATAAATCTGATGCCTTAACTATTTTCAATACTTGGGCTTAGGAGAGGTAAGCCCGACAATAGTGATACTCTTTGTCATTGACCGAAGCATTTCCTGTCCTAGAGGGATTATTGAAGATGTGTTAGTGCAAGTAGATTGGTTTATCTTTCCAGCGAACTTCATTGTCCTAGATTGTGATGTGGATTGGGAAATTTCTATCATTTTGGGGAGACTGTCCCTAACTACTACCGCCCGGATTATCATTGATGTTGAAAAGGGTGAGATTACACTAATATTAAATGAAAAACAAGTGGTGTTTAACATGAGCAACGCAATAAAGTTTCCTATGAATCTCCTCAATGCTATTACATGGGAATCTTGATGAGGTGATACATGAAGACTTCATGGTCGCTTGGTTGAAGACCCTTTGGAAGCTCTAATTTTAGGACAGAAGAACATTATAGAAATGGAGGAAGAAGAGTATATGGGGATATTTGGTGTGGATTCTTTTCCACCAAGTGGTTTAGCCTAATGGAACCTCTTGATGTATCGACTGCTTTGGTATCCCCACTCAAGCCTTCCCTTAAGGAGCCTCCAACACTTGAATTGAAGCCATTATTCCTCCACATCTCAAGTATGTGTATCTTGGGGAAGAGAATTTGTTGCTGGTAATTGTGTCATCTATCCTAACTAATTTGCAAGAGGAAAATTGTTGAGAGTTCTAAGAGAGCACAAAAGGACTATTAGATGGACCATAGTTGACATTAAGGGTATAAGCCCATCTTTATATATGCATAAGATTTTCTTAGATGATGAGCACAAGACTTTGATAGAGCATCAAAGAAGATTGAATCCATGATGAAAGAAGTGGTAAATAAGGAAATCTTGAAGTGGCTTTCTGCTGGGTCGTATATCCCATTTTTGATAGTTCTTGGGTGAGCCCAGTCCAATATATTCCTAAAAAGGGTGGTATGACTGTAGTGGCTAACACCCATAATGAATTGATCCTTACGTGCACTATAATCAAGTGGAGGGTATGTATGGATTATTAAAAATTTAATACAAGCACTCGAAAGGACCACTTCCTCTACCTTTCATTGATTAAATGTTGGATAAGTTAGCTGGTCACAAATTCTACTATTTCTTGGATGGATATTCTGACTATAATCAAATTGTCATTGCTGCTCCAAGGATCAAGAGAAGACCACTTTCACCCTGCCTATACGGGACCTTTGCATTTAAGTGCATGCCCTTTAGCTTGTGCAACGCTCTAGTGATATTTCAATGTTGTATGATGTCCATTTTTCTGACATGATTGAGAGGACCATTGAGGTATTCATGGATTTTTTTGTCTTCGATTCTTCATTTGATGTGGTTTAGACAACTTGAAAGCGGTCTTGTAAAGATATAAGGAGACCAATTTAATATTGAATTGGGAAAAATGCCACTTCTTGGTGCAAGAAGGCATTGTTCTCGACCACTGGGTGTTAAGAAGGGTCTTGAAGTAGATTAAGCCAAGATATCAGTGATTGAGCAACTACCTCTAATATCAAATGTCAAGGAATTAAAGTTTTCTTGGACATGCGAGATTCTATCGCCGGTCATTAAGGATTTCTCAAAAATAGCCAAGCCATTGTGCAATTTACTAGAGAAGGAAGTTGAGTTCAAGTTTGATGAGAAATGCCTAGAAGCCTTTAAAGAGCTAAAAAAAGGCTTATCTCTGTGCCGATTCTTATAGCTCTGGATTGAGTTTACCTTTTATTATCATGTGTAATGCAGTGACTATATGGTTAGTGCAGTGCTTGGGCAAAAGAAAATAAGGTATTGCTCCCATCTACTATGCTAGTCGGATGTTTGATGGTGCTTAACTCAATTATATACCACTACAGAGAAGGAGTTGCTTACAATGGTTTTTCATTGAGAAATTTTGAGCATACATTATGGGTACTAAGGTAAATATATACATAGATCATTCAGCTTTAAGGTATCTTTTTAGCAAGAAGGACTCAAAGGTTCATCTAATTCGATAGGTGTTATTGCTACAAGAGTTTGATTTAGAGATTATTGATCGGAAGGGAACTAAAAATCAAGTGGCAGATCATTTATTGTGGTTGAGTACTAATGCTCAACAAGAAGCTAACGGAGGAATCAATGAAGAATTTCCTGATGAGTAACTTTTTACGGTGAATACACTGAGGCACCTTGGTATGCTGATTTTGTAAATTACTTGGTGTGCCATGCTGTTCCTCATAATCTCAAACCTCATCAAAAGAAGAAGTTTCCTATTTGAAGTAAGGCATCATGTGTGGGAGCCCTCATCTATTTCGGCAATGTTGTGATCAGTTGATAAAGCGATGTTGTGTTGGGTGTGAGGAACATGACCAACTTCATAGCTGCCACTCTTTGGGTATGGGGACATTTTGGGGAGAGAAGATTGCATACAAGATTTTTCAAAGCTGTTTTTATTGGCCAACCTTATTTAAGGATGCCTATACTTTTGTGCTCCAATGTGACCGCTGTCAAAGAATTGGTAACATTTCTAGAGGAATGAGGTGCCTCTCAACAACATGATAGAGGTAGAACTCTTTGATGTGTAGGGAATAGACTTCATGAGACCATTTCCTAAATCATTTAGCAATGAATATATCTTGGTAGCTATTGATTATGTCTCTAAATGGGTGGAAGCTGCTGCTTGCATGAAAAATGATGCCCAAACTGTGTTAAAATTCTTAAAGAAATACATTTTCATAAGATTTGGAGCCCTGAGAGCTATTGTTGTGATGGAGGAACATTTTTACAACAATCAATTTCAAGTTCTATTGAAGAAATATATGGTAAAACACAAGGTAGCATTAGCTTATCACCCACAAATCTAACAGCCAAGCTGAAATTTTAAACAGAGAGATCAAGTCTATTCTAGAGAAGACTGTGGGAGAGACTAAAAGGAATTGGTCACTGAAGCTAGATGATGCCTTGTAGGCCTATCGCACGGTATATAAAACTCCCATTGGCATGTCCCCTAGCGATTGGTATTCAGGAAAGCTTATCATTTGCTAGTAGAATTGGAGCATAAGGCCTATTGGGCTGTGAAGAAGCTAAATTTTGACCCCAAAGCTAGTGGTGAAAAAGGCTTCTATAATTAAATGACCTTGAAGAATTTTGAATGCAATCCTATGAGAGTTCAAAGCTCTATAAGGAGAAACGAAGAGGCTACATGACAAGAAGATCATCCCAAGGAAATTTAAAGTCGGACAATAAGTCTTACTCTTTAATTCAAAGTTGAGGTTATTTCTTAAAAAGTTGAACTCTAGATGGTCGGG
>NW_026555341.1:37070840-37125343 GCF_029017545.1 Prosopis cineraria | reverse complement strand
TTTTGCTCATCAAATTATAATTGTTGAGTTGAGTTGATGGATTATATGTTGAATTGCATGTTTGACCGATGATTGAAAAGTTATTTAGTAAGTATTTTTGGCAAGTTGTAGTTAATATTAAGGTTTGCATGATTACAATATTAAAATCTTGCATTTCAATATTTTTTAAGAAACTTTATGCACAATAGAGTCAATTTTATTTGAATGTCATTGTTGAAGGAAATTTGCAATAAGTTAATTTACATGATACTTATTTTGATCAATGGATTTCAATAGCTTGCTTTGAACTTTCTTAAAATTTTCTAGTTGTTTAACTTGATTTTGAAAAATGATTAGAGCCATCTTTAAATGCGTTTGAACCTTTCAAGCTAACCTAAATGATTTTATCCTTTTGAACCAGAATTTGAGCCTTATTAAAAAAAACTTAAATTCATTGGCTATCCATATGAAATTCAAACCTTATAAGCCCAAAAAACCCTGAATTACCCTGGCTTTGAGATAAATAGATATTTATGATGGGTGATTAGAATTGGATGTTGTAGACAAGCTACACTATTTTAGTGGGATATGGATTATGTAGATGAAATTGTGAGGCATTTGTAATCCAAGCTATTGTTGATATTAAAAAAAAAAGGAAGAAGAAGAAGAAACAAATATATATATATATATATATATCTTAAAAAATGGTGCATTTCGAATTCAATAAAGCTTGGTGTAGAAGATCAATTTGGTTCAAATTTGGGGGAGGTACATGTGTAGTTGAAGAAAAAATTTTGTTTATTCAAGGAGGGAGAGTTCAAGGGCATTTATCTCAAAGTATTTGAGTTATTCCTTAATCCTATTCTTTCAATTACCTTTACCCCTTGGCCACATTACAAGCTTATAAAGTCCTTTTGATTTTTAAATCTAGTGAGACAACTTTTGAGTGGAGAGATTGGGAGAAGTTGAGATGTGAAAATTTTATAATTGAAATTGCTTTATACAACTTGAATTGATGTTGTTGACTTAGATAATTGTAGGATAAATATATCTTGACTCCATTCACACATCACACTTCAAAATTGTTGAAAAGCTAGCTTTAATTTTATGAATCAAGCATTCATTGATATTCTACTCTCTTATTTGGAAGCTTGAACAACTGATGAGAACAAAATTTAGTGTGCATGCTAGATGTCTAATCTGTCCATTTAGCTGTTTTAATTTGTGTTTCACTCAAGGACGAGCAAAGATTTAAGTTTGGGGGTGTAATAACCTATTGAATTAATGTCAATTCAGCGCATTTTCCTATACTTTATGTGCTAAATTAGATCAATTGTGAATATTTTGGGTTTAAATATAGGAAAAGAGCGTTATTCCCAAATTGACATAGAAAATAGAGTTTAGTGGAATTTGCAAAGATTCTAACTTTGATTTTAAACTTTTAAAAGATCTCATAGCTATATTTACCAGTTCAGGTGGTTTATTTTAGATATTTTCAAAGATATAGAGCTAACAATAATTGAAGATGCATATGGAAGCATAATAGCAGAAAAATAGGAGCCAAAATAGAAGATTAGAGACTC
Organism: Prosopis cineraria; assembly: GCF_029017545.1. NCBI lineage: Eukaryota > Viridiplantae > Streptophyta > Magnoliopsida > Fabales > Fabaceae > Prosopis > Prosopis cineraria. The sequence goes on along the minus strand of NW_026555341.1, from coordinate 37,123,781 downwards.
TGTGTCATGTGCCGCAATACATGCACAATGTGCCGCGACATGTGGACAGAGACGGAAGTCCTGAAGAGCATGTGCTGCGGATCACTGACAACACACCATGGTGCATGGCCTAATTCTGCTGTGCGTTTTGAGCTTCAGAACGAACAAATTAGGGTTAAAAAAACCATAAACACGCTCCCACGACTTGGAGAGATTCTTAAGTTTATTCTACTAGGGTTAGGAGTTCTTGAAGGAGATTTGGCCAATGATTGAAGATTTGAAGAGATTCAAGTGAATTTCCTTCGGTTTTTCTTCTTCTCTTCCCTTTTCTCTCTTTATTTCGATATGGATGCTATATATTGTAACATTTATGGCTCTTTTTCTGAACATGAGTAGCTAGTCCTCTTGTTCTAGGATTATTTCAAACCTTGTATGGATTAACTTGAATATTCCTCTCTTTTAGTAGTTAATAATATATATGTGTTTATTTTATCCTATGCTTAATGCTTTTAAGTGCTGATCACCATTTATATTGTTTTGTTCACTTGAGTTAAGAGAGCTAATTTAGGTGTAGAACTTGGATAAAATAGTATTGGACTTGAAATTTTCAAAGATAAATGGATGATTTTGTTAGTAAAATAGAGATATTTTATTAACCCTTTATAGTCACATTAAGATTGGTGCTTAAAATTTGTTCTTGCTAATAATTTCAAGAGATTGTAAAAATTTAGTGTTCTCAAATATACTTGATTTTAACTTAAGAAAGCTTTTCAAGTGAATTAGAATCTTAGACTAACACTTATTTTCATTAAAATATATTAGAGAGGAATTAATTTAAGTTTTATGAAATACAAGAGGAGAAATAATCCTAGTTCCTCACCTCTGAAAGTCAAATTTTCAATAAGTTTTAATTGCTTTAAAACCATTTAATCAGATTTTTATTACTTCATACAAAAAAAAATACTCGTAATTTTACTTAACCTATCTCAAAGCTCAATAGTGAATTTTAACCCTCATTTGACTAAAATCCTCATGGGAACAATAACTCTGATATTCTACACTTATGATGGCCTGTACGCTTGCAGTAAATGCTTAACAGTGAATAGAGGCTCGCATCAATTTCTCTAGTCACTTCTATCACAAACTGAGTTAGAAAGTGAGTATCTGGAATTTCCCCATGCAACTTCTCATACTCGAGAGTCCAGTAGCCATACTTCCTTTTGCCTTTGGATTCCCTTGAATTGTCGCTCTGAAGCTATTGTGATGCTGTAGTAGATCCCCTTATCACCCTGAAAGTGACAAGGTTCTTTGCTGGATCTACTATTTCAATCACAAGTCTTCACTACACCACGCTGCTTCCTATCTGTATACTCACAAAATTACTCTTGTTTCATGAATCAACTTCACTACACATATATACTCACAGTCATGGGATCACATAGTACATAACAAGTATCAGTACGTAAATATATCTCTCCAGATAACAATTTGACTTGTTACCATAAACAAGATCCTAGACAATCATGGAGCTAACTTTGCTAAAGTTACCCTGAAGTTCACAACAAGATGATGAGTATGGTTGATTAAGAAGTTTTAATACAGTCCCTTGAACTTTAGGCGCATCAGCACCATGATGCTCCACCAAACCTTAGGCTCTATATCCATCTATCTTGTATAGAATCAACAAAAGAGAACTCATCTGAACATTCAGAAAACTTTGAAAATTCATTCTAACCAATTTCCTCTCTTCTTCATCTAGAGATATCCTTCTAATTAATGCACTTTTTCCTCTCAGTTGATATTTCAACATCTCTATATGGAGAGACTCTATTTGGTCCACCTTCAAGCCATTGTGTTGTATAATACCTACAATACCTACAATAATATAATAACATTAATTGGAGTTGTGATGTAAAAAAGATAAAGAAAAGAATTTCATGATCAAAAATAAGAATAACACACACCTAAGATTCAGTGAGTGGGCAAGACAATGTACTGGAATGGCACTCTTTATCCACTGATCAGTGATGATGTTATAAACAACTTCATAAAATGAAGAGTACTCAAAAAGTAATTTTCTCTCATGCTTATAAATTTATTCCTTAATTTTCTCTATCATTGAATTCCACATCTCATAAATCAAATGAAGTGTGGGGTTTATCTGTGTCAGCAAATCTCAACATATCATAAATTGGTTTAGTGAAAGAGAGAATATAATCAACCTTCTCCCACCAAAGATCATTAAGAATTATGTCCTTAACAGTAGCGACCTTTCCAACATCATCATCTCTATAAGCATTCCATTCTTCACTAATAACTAGTGTACGAAGAGAAGTTTTGATAATTTGAATCTCTTCAACATCATAATTATTGATTCAAATCTTGTTTCGACTATTGCAAGTAACTTTAATAGCATAAATTCATTAAACATGGCCAATCTCATAGAATGATTCATGATAAATGTTCGGATAAAGACTGCATCATCCCTCCCTCAGTGATCCAATGGCATTCTCCATAAATAATTTCATTTGTCTTTGTATTTTTTGTTGCACATATATTCTTCAAGGCAAGATTAAGTGTATACACCACACATGGTGTCCAAAAGATGTGAGGATATGCATCTTCCACCACCTTACCAGCAGATTTACAAACAGGTACATTATCAATGATTACTTGAATAACTTTATGAGGCCCCCTTCTTCAACCACTTTCTTTATCAAGTCTACCATATAAAATCTGTCTTTATACTCACTAGTTGCATCAATTGCCTTCAAAAACATAGGGCTTCCATCACTTACAACCATAAAATTAATTGATGGCCTTCTTTGTATATTTGTCCAACCATCCATAACTATACTTATCCTCTTATGATTTCAAGTCCCTTTGATTAATTCAAGTTGCCTTTCAACATTGACCCTTTCTTTTTGCAACAAAGTAGATCTTAGTGCATTATAACCAGGAGGTTTTAAAACCAGGAATTACACTGTTGGCAGCATATTGAAATGCATTAATAAAATATGGGTTACGTGCCAAATGAAGACAAGCCAGAATAGAACATTCTAGCAATTTCAACAGTTAAATTATCTCTAGCTCCTTGTTGGAAAGCTCTTTCTATTATATTTATTGCCCTCCTTTTTTCCTGATTGTGTTCACTTTGAATAAGGGTAGAACCCCCTTTGACATAAAGGAGACAAGCTCTCAATTGGAGTTGGCAATGGCACATGTCTTGGTTTTGTTCTATTCTCAGCCTCCTCTTGAGCTTTTTGCATTTCACCTAAACAACTATCATCAACTTTTGGGCATATAGCAATACCCTTTCCAAAGATCCTCAACAAATGAAATTTAACTCTAGAATAAGAGCCATTATATTGGTTATTACAATAGTTACACTTTCCAACTTCTATTTTCACCATCCCCTCCCTCTTCATTTTCTTGAGGAACCAAAGTTACATAAGCCCATAAAGGAGTACTCTCTTTCTTCTTTTCATTAGTAGATTGAAATTGAGAATTCACACTTCCTGAACTACTACGGGGTCTAGAATTAGAAGCCACTACAGGTTTAATTTTAAACAATATCCTACAATTTTAACATGAAGAGAACTAATAAAAATTTTAAAAAAAATTAATGTTTAACTCAAAAAAATTATCCATCTAAATAAAAAAGTTTAAATCAGTAATTTAGTATTAAATTTGAAAAACTGATCAGTTGCTCTGCCTCTCTCGGTTTAGTAGTGAAGAATTGAGCAAATTATCCAGCAATGCAATAATAATACCAATAAATATCCAACAGGCAGCAGCACAACATTGAATAATAAAAGAAGTGAAGAGCAGAAGAGATAGAGACGCTCAAGCTTAGTACATCGATACATGAAGAACTGAGTAAATTACCAAGATTGAAGCTAAAGACTGAAGAATGACAAGGTTGAAGATGCTGAGGCAGAGTAGATGGTGAGGCAATGTGAATAAACGCAAGAGTTGAAGAACGAGAACGATGATAGTTGACACAAGCAATGAGCTACTGAGAGGAAAACATGAGAAGGGGGTCGACTGGAGCTAAAAATCTTAGGGCATTGGGTTTCTGGAGTTGTGACTGAGTAAAAAAAAGTAAAAAATGTAGAGTTTCGCGTCCACCTGTGTCCGACCCGTGTCCGCCTGTGTCAACCCATCTCGACCCGCATCCGCCCGTGTCCGCTGAAAACTAGGAAAAAGGGATACGCCGTTCCCCCATCCTGAATGCGTGTCCGTGTTGGATACGTATCCAACACGGACAGGTCGGCCATTTTTGGGGTATCGATGCTTTTGAGGAACAAACCGATATAGGTACGGGGGTCGTGGCTGATGATAGAACCATAGACGCACGTTTCACCATTTATCATTGAACGCATTACGTGGCATCTAGGGAGCAAACTACAGTACGTTTCATATACGTACCACTTTACCAGTCAGTTTCATACTTACATCTTACGCGTACGTACCATTTACCATCGGCACTGACGTACATAGATCTTTCTTGATGGTGGACGCTCAGATAATTTCATCCACCTTATATTGTCCATCATTTGGGCTTACTAGTGGAACACATGGAAGTGATTCGAGCATTAAGAGGGACAGGACAGATCATGAACAGGCAAGCATAGTGTCTAATTTACCGGTACAGATCTGTGACCATCTTTTGCCATTGACTATGTTTGTTCTTCTTGTAGCAAGGGTTGACATGCTAATTGGAGCATATTGGTTAGAAATGTTAGGACCGCATGTGGCTGACTATAGCATGTCTACTGTCAAATTTATCCAGAATGGAAAGTTTGTCGCCCTTAAAGGGTTCAGAGGTTCTTCTATAGCACAAGCGCAATTCCACCATCTTATGCGGATTCAATAGACTCGTGCGGCAATGGAGTTCTTTATGGTTGAGGGAGTTGATGATCCATCATTCCTACAGACCAAGGAACTGCCCACAGACCTAGACTCACTATTAGAAAAATATGCTTTGGTGTTCAAAACACCTCACGGATTACCCCCTGTTCGAGATCATGAACACAGAATTGAGTTGCAACCTCATGCAAGACCTATGAAAGTATGTCCCTATTGTTACCCGTTTAGCCAGAAAACAGAGGTAGAAAACATGGTGGGTGAATTATTAAACAATGGTTTGATTCAACTAAGCTTAAGTCCATTTTCGTGCCGGTGATATTGGTGGAAAAGAAAGACAGCACTTGGTGTTTCTGTGTGGATTATAAGGCCCTCAACGTAATTCCAGTCAAGGATGCATTTCCAATGCCTACTGTTGATGAATTATTAGATGAACTTCACAGCTTTCTTTGTTATTCTAAATTAGACCTTCGCTCTCGTTATCATTAGATTCTATGAGGGCATTTAACCGTGAGAAAATTGCATTTCGAACCCACCAAGGGTTATATGAATGGATGGTAATGCCTCTTGGGCTTACTAATGCACCGGCGACATTTCAAGCACTGATGAACTCCATTTTTAGTAGGCCATACCTTCGATGCTTTGTCCTCATCTTCTTTGACGATATTTTAATCTATAGTGCTTCTTAGGACGATCATTTGCAGCATGTTGCGCTTGTTTTGCTGGGCAAACACACACTATTCTCTAAACGGGCTAAGTGCTCTTTTGGGTGGACACGGATTGATTATTTGGGCCATATCCTTTCGACCACTGGAGTTGAGATGGATGATTCTAAAGTGAAATGTATTCGGGAATGGCCCACACCCCAAAACACATCGCAGCTTAAAGGATTCCTTGGGCTCAGTGGGTATTATCGACGGTTTGTCCAAAACTATGCTCGCATTGACAAACCATGCTCACATTGCGGGCCCATTAACAAAGTTATTAGAGAAGAATGCATTTGCTTGGTCTAATGTAGCCGAACAAGCCTTCGATGCCTTGAGGCTTGTTCTGTGCCAAGCTCCTGTTATTGCTTTGCCAATTTTGCAGAGCCATTCATATTGAAGGCTGATGCCTTTTGGGGGGGGGGGGGGGGGAGGGGGGGGGGGAATCAGTGCTGTCCTTAGCCAGAACGGGCACCATGTTGGATTTTTTTTTTTTTTGTTTGAAGAAATTATCCCTAAAAATGCAATCCCAATTAGTGTATGCTCGAGAGTTATATACAATCACGGAGGCCGTTTCCAAGTTTCGTCGCCATTACCTTTTTGGCCATCATATCATCATACGGACAGATCACGCCAGTCTCCGCCATTTGTTAGATTAGAACATTCAAACGCCAAAGCAAGATGCTTGTTTGCCTAAATTATTAGGTTATCATTTTGATATTTGAGTACAAAGCAGGGAACACAACCAAGCGGCACATGCCTTATCTCGGGTTACATTAATGGCTGTTACACGTTTGTCGGGAGATTTTGTGGATATCCTTATGGGATGGTTCGCACGTCCCCTGATATCCAGGCTTTAAAACAAAGGATCCAACAGGACCCTTTTCACACAGTAGGGTACTAGCTTAAACACGTGGATGTCTATTGGCATAATCGCTTATTGATTCCTCATAAGTCTTCGAATGTCATTAAGCTCATTCTCGACGAATTTCATTCATCTGTAATGGGTGGACATGCTAGTTTCCTTTGTATATTCTACCAAATTGCACCTCTGTTTTATTAGCCCAATATGCGTCGTGATATTCGTAGCTATATTCGGCAGTGCTTAGTTTGTCAACAAGCTAAGCTTTCTCAGTTACACCCCTCAGGTCTTTTATAGCTTCTCCCAATCCCGGACCGTATATAGGGGGACATTGCAATGGATTTTATTATTGGGTTGCTAATGGTTCATGGATATTCTATTATACTTGTCATTGTGGATTGCTTATCAAAATATGGCCACTTCATCCCTCTCTCACTGCCCATTTTACCAGTAAGCGGGTCGCCGACGCTTTCTTTGCTCAGAATGTCAAGTTTCATGGCTTGCCTCGAACAAGCATTTCTAACCGTGATCGTACTTTTACGAGTGCATTTTTGGCGTCATTTGATAAAGTTACAAGGCACCCAATTATGTTTTAGTTTTGCCTATCACCCAGAGTCTGATGAGCAATCAGAAGTACTAAACAAGTGCCTGGAACAGTATCTGCGATGCTTTATCTATGATTATCCTTGTCGTTGGTTTTCCTCATTTGCCTTGGGCGAAGTTCTGGTGCAACACGTCTTTCTATACTGTTACTGGTATGGTTCCGTTTAAGGTGGTCTATGACCGAGATCCGTTGCCGTTGCTTCGACATTCCTCTCTTGATGACACTTCGTTGGATATTCACAGACAACTAGATCAACGTGACCAATTATTAGATGCTTTGAAGTTGAATTTGCGAAAGGCTCAATCATGCATGAAACATTTTGCTGATCAGAAGCGTACAGAGTTAGGCTTTCAGGTAGGTGATTTCATGCTGGTCAAACTCCAAGCGTATAGACAACATTCAATTGAACTTCGTCGCTTCCAGAAATTGGCCTTGAGGTACTTCGGCCCTTTCAAAATCATTGAACGCATTGGCCCTATTGCTCATAAGCTTGCACTTCTTCCTCAAGCTCAGATCCATCCTGTGTTCCATGTTTCACTATTGAAACACTTTTATGGCGATATACGGCCCACTTCATATCTCGTTCTACCTTTAGCATCCGTTCCTGAGGGTCCTTTGGTGACTCCCATTGCTGTTCAAGATGCACGCTAGGTTCAGCATGATTTCACCTGGCAGAAGCAGTTGTTGGTGACGTGGAATGGTTCCTCTACTCTAATTTGGGAGCTGGCCGATGAGTTTCTGGGTTTATATCCACATTTAAACCTTGAGGACAAGGTTCTGTCTAATGTGGGGAGTATTGTAATGAACCCAAATGATATGAGCCTAGCGAAGAGCCTAAATATGAATGCATGCAATGACCATGTGTATGGGAAATTAATTGGAGAAGCACGTGGAAATGCACAAAGACGTGGAAGATGCGTAACGTCAGCGACACGGACTGATTATAATAGAACAAAATTCGGTTAGGAGGCTCTGGAAAATATGATTGTAGTCTTCTCCCTGAGTAGTTTCTCTCTATCCTCTGGAATTCTCTGTTGCTATTTCTTTTCTGTGTATCATTCCTTCCTCATACTTGTTCTGTGATTTTGAGCACTTATTACAGAGCTTAATAATACACAATTGAATATCATATATTCTTGCATTGAGTCATTCCAATCTCCCAATCTTGCTTCCTTCCCTGTGAGTTTGCTTCAGGCATGGCTACTGCAGCATAGTGAAGAAGATCGGTATTAGCTGCATCGAGCTCATTTTTGTAGCCTTTAGACCAGTCTCTAAAGGAAGGAGATGACTTCGATGCATTCATACATTGAGTCCCTCATGTACGGCTTTACTCCAATGCATCCATACGTTGCTAGCACTAAAGGTTTAGTACGTGTGGGTAAATTTTTTAGGCTCCTCTGGAGGGAAGTAGGGGGAAGATACAACGTAGCATCACTTTCTTCTCATGAATTTATAGGCAACGCAAGGAGATGAGTAAGAGCTTAATGATGCCATTTTTCTTTCTCTCTCGATGGATATCTGTAATAGAATAAATTAATGTCATATATAAAACCGAATGAGAAGCTTTTTATTCTTAATTCCATGATCTATACAAGTCAAGTCTCATATTTAGGTTCGCATTTTGAAGCAATCAGATTTATTCTTATTGCTTAAAGGTATTTGATATTTAGGTTCGCATTTTGTTTTTGTTTTTTATTTTGTGATTTTCAAAGTTTGAATGGCATTTCAGTAGTGTTAGGCACTTGCTTAGGAGATTTTTGTTTTGGGTGATGAATGTAAGCTTGGTTGTGTGAATATTAGTTTGAGAGATGGAATGGTATTTGATTAGATGCAATCTGAGGGCCTGAGAACAGAGTCAAAGTAGTTCAAAGGAGTCATCTTCATCTCCGATTTTAGTAAAAAAGCTAGTCCTCAAAAAATTTTCACTAAAACTTGCTATTTCTCATTCCATCGACCATGACGATAAAATTAGAGTTAGTAATTTGAACGAGTCAAGTTTATTCAGGTCAGGCTCAATTCGAACCGAGCTTATTTAAATCAGACTATCATATCCCTTCTAAAAAACCCATATAGTTAAGCCTGACCCTAATACCTTTAAGCTTTAGGCTGGTTCGAATATTCAAAACTTTTAAAAATATTTTTCTGTATTTTTTGAATCAATTTTAATTTTTAAATAATTCTATTTAGCATAAAATATTATTTTAAATTTAAAAAATAAAATAAAAAATAACTTATCAACTTTGTACTTAAGTAGCTCTGTTATTATTTTATTGTATTATGTGTAATTTATTCATGAATGTTTCCTTTACTTGTAAATTAATGTCTTAATTATTTAAATATTGCTCTTATCATAGTCATATATAAATATTTTATATATTTTTAATTAAATTATATTATTTTAATTATGATTAAGTTGATCGCAATTCAATCACAATTAGACTACTAACTTAAAATTATTGTCATGATTAGTTTAAATTTTGTACTAACTTTTGGATAAATTGTAATTTTTATTTTTATGAATATAAGAAAAATAGCTATCACTATATTATATAAAGAAAAATTATTTAATTATGAGTAAAATATTTTTTGGAATCATTTTTTTAAGTTTTTATATTATTTAACTCTTACATATAAGAAATTTTTACTCTATTTATTTTCAATTTTTAACCAAGTCTAGCATGAATAATAACTAAGTAATTATTCAAGAATATTATTCTATTTATTATTTTTTTCTAGTAATAGAGTCAAAAATTCATACATGCTCAAATTTTATTTTTAAAATTATTTTAAATTTTATTTTTTCTTTAAAATTAATTATCTTAATTTATAAAAAATTATAAAATTAATTTTTTATATGCAAATGATGTATAGGACTAAATTTTTTTTAAAAAATGGGTCTTAAAATATAAAAATAAATATTAAAATATATTTTAAATATTATTTTGAGATATTTTATTGATTAAAAATAATAAAAATATGAAATATAACTATTTTTTACTTTTTTTAAGAAAATAACTATATTAAAACACTCAAATATACTATTTTGATATAAAATAATATAAAACTTAAAAAATTAATTAATATTTATCATATTTTATATATTTTTTAAATTTATTTTTTTTTATTCGGGTATTCGGGCCAAGTCCAAACTCGATTGGGCTTAGCCCGACTTTTCTTGGGCCTATTTTTTTTAACTTGGTCAAAATTATTGACTCTAGATAAATGCGTTTGCATATTAACAAATAGGATTCAGTAAAATGCCTTTCTCAATAATTTGATTCTGATTGTGATTTTTAGAGAGATAGATGATGAAGGAGAGATTTGCAAAACTACTATGTTTTAAAATACAAATTCGTTTTAAAATTCGAGGTTCAAAATTTGTTAAATAGATAGTTTTTTGCATTTGATTGATTCTTCATTAAAGTCAGATTGAGGTTACTGCATTCTAAATTTTGATTACGGGTGTGAATGTAGAAGGAGAAGAAGAAGGAAGAGAGATGAAAAGGCAAGCAGAGGCAAAAGCAGGTGTAGAAACATATAGAAGTTAAAAAAAATCCCTGGCCAAGCCCCATTTTTAGTTGTCAACATTTTCAAATTTAATGGTAGGGTGAAAAAGCAACCTTTTTAAAGTTTCAAAATAAAATTGCTTTAAATAAAAGTTTATAATACAAGGTGCTCCTAGAGAAAAAGTTTTAAAGCATTTTTGCCCTTTAAGTCTATCAAGAGCCATGCTCCATAATCACCGCCTTGTCTTTTTCACTTCTAGCTCAGCTCTTTGTAATGTTTGCATTGACATTACTAGAAAGTGTAAACACACCACACATAATATACTATCATTGAAATTAGGATTAGACAAATCTCCAGCTTAGATTACCATGATAGAAATGTGGTTGAGCTCAAACATTAATTTAGGAATAATGGTATTTGAAATAATAGGAAGCATGGAAGTCCTACAAGATAAGATAATAAATCAAATTAGGGTTAAAGAGCCAAAACAGAAATTTTAATACAATATGCCTTGGCATACACATTTTACACTACGGCATAAAATACAAAATTCTTGATAGCAACATGTTGTCATGGCAAACTTTCTAGCTGAACTCCTAACATGCGCAACTTCTTACTCCAACATCTAATTGAAATAATATAGGTGTTTACATAAGCTTATTTAGTGAACTAGCTAATGGCACTCGTCTCATTTTCAAATTCTATCATATCAAAAAGTTGAACACCTAAAACCAAAACTACCACTTTTTACACTTTTCAACTTTTGAGGTGTCCAAATCTCAACCAAGGTGCCATTATCTCACACAACTATCTATACCATACTCAAGTAACCTATGGTGACCTGTGCAACATATCACAACACACAAATACAATCTAGTTTTTCATTTTCACTCCTCAATCACAATCTCATCAAAAAGCAAGGGGAGGTCATCATCATTCAAATTAACTTAAAATTCAATTACAACCTTCAAAATATCATTAATTGTACTTGCACCAGTATTTCAACTTTGAAGTAACATGATTAACTCATACAAACTAACTTAGGCACAAAATACCAATAATCAATAAAAAAATGCAAGCAATAGTGCAACTAACAAAATAACTATCCTAATTGGTAATATCATAATAATTACACATAATTCAAAAGAAATATGAGGTATTACAGTAGGAAATCAGTTCCTTAAGCCTCAAAAGCCTTTCCCTTGTCTTGTCCAGAACTAGTGCTAGTAAAATGTTAAATAAGCGATAAGTACTACCACTTATTAACCAAAGTAGTCCATATCATGGTCATGTAAGAAAATCAACTATAGGCATGCAAAGCGGGCAAATATAAAGAAACCTAGCATTATCAATCGCAAATTGCTATACAATGCATAATCATTAATCACCACCAATCCTTCATTACTGTTGGCTGAATCCATGGGTTGCATAAATAATAGGAGCTAGATCTATGTGAAAGGGTTAGTCCAAGCTCTCTAATCATGAGGGATGATTGGGCTAAGGTCCCATACTCTTTTTAGACCATGGATTCTTTCATCTCGAATATAGGAGTGTCACAAAACCCTATTACCAACTTTGATAGTTAGGGTATAAAGGTAAAACTTATTACCACTTCACTAGATAGGGTGTTTAAGGGTCAAGTAAAGAACCAAACACCAAGGCCTCCTAGCGTTGGTGTGATCCATGTGGACATAAATCATTGTTCTTTACTAAGGCGAACTCCCACCATCAATATGATCATGCTAGCATATCTCATGTGACTTTACATAGCATGCCACAATATCAACATGATGCTTATGTTCATCAAGATCTACCAAATTTAAAACATTTAAATCATCATATCAATGTTTCACAATTATATTAATATAGAAAGTGCCACTTGCATATTTTCAAAAATGAAGACAATGTATAAGTTCATATAATTATATTTATAAAGCATAATTTCAAGCAAACATCTATAATTAATTTAACAAGTAATAACATGAAATAAATTCCCTCGATTATTTCAAACCTTTGAGAACTCAAAGGTTACCCAAACACCACTTTCTTTTGAGTTAAATTCAAGCTTTCTGGTACTTTCTGATGTTAGTCTACAATTAAACACCAACACCCATCATTAATAGCTATTAAAATCATCACTTCCACCTTCTAATTTTATATTTTAATAATCAAATTTCTCAATTACAAGCTCAATCTCACATCTAATGAGATCATTAACTCCCATTAACTTTATTTGGCTCCTAACAACTTAAATAATCACTAATATTTTATCCAACAACCCAAAGTCATCATCAAAGTGACCCTAAACTCAAACTCCAAACCTTATAATAACTTATAATCTAGATATAGAAAGGTTAAACAACCCCTATTAATTTCATTTGGACTAATGAGTTCATATCCATAGCCCTAGATTAGAAAATCATGATTTTCCAACCTCTCAAATTTTATTTTCAAAACATGTAGAGAGAAGGAGAAAAGATAAGGAAGACAAATCTAGGTAAAATTAAGCTTCAATCACCTACAAAGTATCTAAAAGTTGATACCCTAGCAAAGCAAATACTCTCTCCATCGCCCTCACTCAGTTTCACATTTCTCTCTTGATATTTCAATCATTTCTCATGTTTTTTAAAAACTAATTTCTAACATTACGTTGCAGCATAAATGTATTATACTATGATGTAACGTATAGTGGGCCAAATTCTAATTATCTCCTTAATTTGAGCCCAAGTAATCCAATTCAATTTCATATTTAATCCAAAGGCTAAAGTTGAGTCTAATAGGCCTATTAGTCGTCTCTAACTATCATCACATTATTAAACACCTCATTTATACAATTAATCTTGGTTAATCCATTTAAATTGGAAATCAAAATTTAGGATGTCACACCTCATATTTTCATTTGAATCAAATTAAATTTTAATGATTTGTTATTTCATTTTAGGCATTCTTATCTTCATCCTCTTCAGCGTGGCCCATTTCATCAATTAATACAATAAATAACCCAATGAGTGACGCCATGCATGCCAGCCATAGTGGCATCAAATCTAAGTTGAGTTTTGGCGCTCGATCATCACTGTGGCAGTGACGGATCAAAAAAATTAATCAATGAAAGCATAATTTATATTTAAAATAAATATTAATATTTTTTAGAATAAATAATTTTAAATATCTATTAAATTTTATAAGTTAATAGAATTAAATATTAAAAAATGCATAAAATATAACATTATAATAACATAAAACACTCTCTTTATATAAATATTTTTTTATATCTATTAAATCATGATTTTAGTTTTCATTAAATAAAACTGATATACCTTTTTTGGTATAGTAGACAATTTTTCTAATAAAATTTTTTATAAGCAATTTTTTCCTAAATTTTTGCTTTTCCATTTTAAAACTATTACTATTTAAGTTTATAAAATACACATATATATAATTTTAGATAATAGGATAAGTAAACTTTTATAAGGACATGAGCATTTTTTTTTTTAAGTGAGGGGAGAAATTGAAAGTTTTTAAGGGGCGCAATTGAAATTGTTTAAAGTTATCTTAAGTAATATCTTTTTGGGCTGGTGGGGGCAATTGCCCCCTCTATGATAAATGTAGATGCGTCCCTGCACGGTGGTGAAATATCTTAGGTATCCAAAATTAATTTTAATGATTTAGATGTAAAATTTTTAACTTTGAATATATTAAAATAATAATTTAGTAAAAATATAAAAATTATATTTAATATAGACCTTTCAAATTAGTACTCATCACAAAAGTAATTAGCACCATCAAATCCTTTACCTAAATGGAAGTCCATAACCCAGAACTTGTCAGGTGCGTAAGTGTAGTAATATAATAATTTAAGAAAAATTAGTTATTTAATTTCTTTAATTTTAACTCCCTAGTTACAAAATTCTTGAAATTTAATTTGATATAACTCAATTCTTCAAATTTTAATGGGCAAGAGAGAAAATTAATTTTAATGGGCAAATTAGGTCAAGGAATGATAGGGACTCTAAACTCATTTTGATGTAATGTTTTCTTGCAAATTTTTAAAGCAATATAATCCCTATCATTAATAAAAATTGATTTTGACTATTAGTTAACCATAAAATAACACACAAGGATATTAAAAATTACAGAAAAATAGTAAAATACAATTACCTAAAAAATGACAAAAAAGGGCCAAGAAAATTTTATTGATCCTTTTTTATAATTTGTTATATCTATTTCTATCTTCTTCTTTTTTTTCAACTAATAGTTAAAGTTAATTTTTATTAATGAGAGTGCTAGATTGATCCATTTTCAACAATTAAAGGAGAATATTATACCAAAACTAAGTTTAAGATCCCAAACATTTCTAAACCTATACTTTAGAGGTGAGTTTGCTCTTTTATCTAATTTTAATCATTAATTCATTGATTCGAAAAATATAGGAGGGATCAATAAATTAAATGATTGAAACTTGAAAAGTTGAAACGAAAACTTGATAGTAAATATATTTAAAATTATTTGTAATATTAGTTGAAAATATATAAGAATTAGTTGTGAATCGCAATCCAATTACTTGTGATTTTTGCTTTCAGTATATAGATAAATCACTTGAAAAATCTACTAAATACATTTAGAATTATTTGCAACATGAGTTTTATGAAAGTTAATTGTGAATCGCAAGTCAATCACTTATAATTTTTTTTGCTATTACTTGAAAAATCAACAAAAAATAATTGAAAATCTTTGTAGCATTTGTTAGAAATTTACTAATATTTGTTGTGAATTTCTAGCTGAACAATAAAAGATAATTTATTGCAAGTAGAGACCATAACCTGTTATTAGTATTTCAATAATTTAGGGTACATAATTATTATTAATGTTCTTATGGGATCTCTAATTGTCATTTTCCCGAACGTTTTTGTAAAATATAATAAGGATTTTCAAATTGTAAATATGAGGCTTAAGTTGTAAATTTAAAAGGATAAATAAGCAAATAACCTCTTGAACTTTAGATCCAATAATATTATAGATCCTGAACTTATTTATTATGCAAATTATTCCTTTAACTTTTAAAAACAATACAATCTGAATCTAGCTTTTAATAAAAGTTAAATTTGATCATTGGTTGACTAGAAAAGGCAAAAAAGGACATCAAAAATTACAGAAAATGACTAAATTTTTTTAATCATTTTTTGGATTTTTTTTATAATTTTTGTGTTTTTTATTATAATTTTTTTGTATCAATTTAACTCCCTAATGATGATATCACTGGTAACAATATCACTTCTGTTATTATATCTTGATAGAGTATACTACTTAATTTCCTAAATGTAATTGTTGTCAATTCTTTTTCAAGCAAATCTTCTTCATTTCCTCATCTTAAATCTCTTTTATATTTCTTCTACTCTTATAACAGATATAAACATTTTTTAATCTGACTTATCAAATTACAATTGAATAAAAATTATGAAAATTAAATGATTATTTGAAAAGAAAACATAGAAAACACCCAGAAAAAAAAAAAAAAGAACACACAGAACAAACAGAAGTGGGGTAATTCATTGAGGCGGTTGAAAGCAGAAGATCCACAGAGCACCAGAGCCCAGATCTTTCTGCACACTTTCATTTTCATAGAGTAGCCCAAATAAGGAAAGGCTTTAATATATTGAACAAAATGATGAAGCACTATAGATAGATAAATAGAATTAGAACCACTCACTTGTGATATTGGTAGGCAATCACTAATTAATTGCAAGCCCGTCTGCCGTCTAGGCATCTACCTCTCAGGATTTGGTTCCCACTTGAAGCTTAACGTCACCCTCTCATCTGGGTTTCTTCTTTACTTGATTTTACTTCATCTACCTTCGTGATGTATTCATGATAATATTCTAACTTATAATTCAATTTTTTCTCTTTTAAAGTATCGAGTGGTGTATGATTTTCTACATTTCATATTTATAATGTACAATGCCCAATCTAGAAGTCACATGTGAGGGACCAGAACTGAAAATTTATCTAAAAGTAGGGGGTTAAAATTGATTTCAACATTTTTTAACAAATAAAAATCTCCATGTTTTATAAAGAATGCTTTTAAGTATGGGTTCCTAGATGCCCTTCTTAAATTCGCCACTGTATTATTGTAAACAAATTAATTCAAAAGATATTTTATTCATAAAACACATTTTTGGTTTGGTACAAAGTGAGCATAGAGCACCGTAAGCTTTTTTATCCCATTCCCCTGGTTCAAAGTTCAAACATTTAATTTTAAGTAAGAAAAAATTGAGTTTCTTTTACCAGTATAAAATAAAGTTTGTGTGTATATGACTATTTGATTAGATTATATTTAAGTATTGTTATCAAGTGGTAATTTTTAAAATGTGTTTTATGTATTTATATCAATTCGAATGCAAATTCTCATCTTAAACGGTCACAATCCTTTATACCAATAAAATAAAACTCCCACAATTGTAAGATAAAATTAAATAAACAATGAAAAAGAAAATGATAAAGATGGCGGGGACCCACCCAATCCATTGCCATCCGTATTTTATGTATAAGATAAATACTATTTATTAAATAAAAATCATAAATTCTATTTGGCGCTGTAAATGTATTCATTCTTAACATGATTAAATTTATTTATGAAAATAAAATAATTTAAGAAAATGGAAATTTGGGATGAAACAAACTAAAACACACATATGCACTTTAATTAATTTGGCATAACCAGACATCAACACATTAATGTTCTGAATGCGCAAAGGCAGATGATCAACACCACCAATTTATATGCCCTTAATTAATTAGGCTGGAAAAAAAATCCAGCTGCTTTACATGATAAATATTCAAGGGGTAAATACATATAATAATAAGATGTGAACTACAGACACATTTCATGGCCACCTCACCACCCTCTTCTTGAAGATGCCTGAACCATAAGTAGAAGAAATTATTTCAACAAGAAGGGGAAATTGTAACAGCACAAAAACTGTTATTGGAACACTAGCAAGTACAATAACAGGAAGAAAAGCCCATAAACGTGATGAGTTATGTTCCAACATGACGATTATTGTTGCCGAAAAGGCTATCAGCATAGTTGCAATGGAGAGAAAAAGTGAAGAAAGGCCTATGATCAGCTTTGTAGGCAAGGAGCAGAGGAAATCTTCTTCCGCATAACGTGACGTAAGGATTCCTAGAAATGTAAGCACAGAAGTAGTAGAAGCAAACAATGACAATGCATCTGAAATTAAAAAAACCTTGAATAACTTCTCCTTCAGAAATATTGGGTACCCAGAAGTTTGATCATTTCCTCCTGGAACAGTATAAGCTGCGGCAAACATAATGGTAACGATAAGAGCACCAACAACTGAGCAAGAAGATGCGGTATCTTTCATCCATTTCTCTCCTTCATTCCTGAGTTCTTTGTGGTTTTTTTTGAAATAGTCCAGAGGAGTCAGCCCTTCTTTATTTAGACGAAGCTCAATTCCGGGATTTACCAAACACTCTACCGCCTATATTTCAAAAAGAGAAAAACAATAAAAGTGCTGATGAAAAATTGTATCTTAAACTATTTGTTACATCTGGGCTAATGCAATCATTCCCTCATTTCCAGTTGAATTACATCTCACACAAAGAAAAGCATTTAATTTGATTAACTTCCAACCTTGAACCACTGCAATTCCCTTTGCATTTGCAAAGCAGCACCAGAAATGCGATTAAGTTGGGAAGCAGGAGCCAACATGGCTGCCATATGCAGCAAGTTATTGTTCTTTTCAGTTAACATTGCTGCGACCACATTCCTAAAGTGAAACCCACGGAAGAGGTTGAAAATCTCAGCTTGACGATATTCAACAGCATTGAAGAAAGCATGCCCCTTTTGTTGAAAAAAGGTAACCATTGAAGTTAATTCTGGGTTTGCTGTTGATACCTTAAACAAAAACTCAACATTTCCTAATTTAGCCGCCGTCAACAGTGCTGTTGCAATCTTTTGCTTTTTATCCTGATTCAAAGATGTTAGATTCTTACAGGCTAGGTTTAGAATTTCAGTTGCTTGTGCATGTTGCAACTTCAGCTTATGTATTTCCCTCATTCCTGGAAAATTGGTAACTCAAATATAAGTTAATGTTAGTCAAGTTTAATCATGAGAACTAAAATCTCAAGTAACTAATTTAAATTTTGGTGAATTTTTTGGCATACATACCAGACAAATTACAAGTGAGGGACATGAGCCAGCGTAGTAGAGTTAGTCCTATTGAGATGGAATCTTGTCAGCCCAATCATTCAAAAGGATTACACACACATGTATATGCATACGCAGGTCTATCTTTTTCTTGCATTCCATCACAGTTAGGTTCAACACTATGCCCAAATTGATTTTTATTTTCAAATTTTACATTTTGACATAACTGATTTTCATGTATGATAAATAAAATAGTTTTCTTCACATCTTTGAATATATATACGTGTGTGTGTTCTATTAGATTTGTAATATTATTTGATTTCGTCTTCCAATCAACTGTTAGAGAGTATTATATTATTGCACCTTTGGCTCTGTCACTCATCTCGCCTTCTTGTTGCATGTCTACACAGAAATGATTAGTGGCCGTGGTTGATGGTATTTTGATATCTTCCACCCACATATTGATCAAAGAAATGGAGAAACGTGAGCTTCTTCAAATAGTAAAAGTGATAAAATTAATAAATAAAAGGACAAGTAATGTGTGAAGCTGTTTAATTTTTCGAAGATTATTTTGCTTATTTCATCCTACTTAATTAAAACATACACTATGACAGATGCAAATAAGTTTACATGCTATGATTTCATGAAATATGCATCAAGGCTTGTTTGCGTTTGGCTTAGATAGAATAGCATACGGCGGAGGACATAAAAATGAAAAATAGTTGAGAGGAATCTTGGCTAATAATACTGGAGTGAATTGCTTATTAATGCTGGCGTTTGGCTAGTGTAAGTAGAGGACTTTCATGCTAGAGATAAAAGGTGAGATGGATATAATTATTTTGAAACTAGCATACTCAACCAAATATTGATGAATACGTTGATGTAATGAGACTTTGTCTAGAAACTTTAGGCAAAGATATTCTGCTGATTTTTTGTTTTAGCTTTGCTAGACTTTTGGTCTGTCATGGCAGCTTTCTTGTGATTTAAAAGCACTGATTGTAGACTAAATGATAAGTAAGCTGCAAGTTCAGGAGCAGAGAGCCACAATGAGTTCTGTGGGTCGAACTGAAGGAGCTTTTCAAGCAAGGCATAACTTCAAACCATATAGCTCAGGCAGCTGGGAATAGAAACTTTCCAGGAAAGCAAGAGAATGGAGAAAGCAAAGAGCTTGAGAAAGGAAAATCCATCTTGCAGTCGCTTTAATAACAAATCACCATGAAGACAAATGTTGGAAAAAGGCTCAGTGAAGGATTTGCAAGAAACATGGGCGGCATATTGATAGATTTTGCAGATTCAAAAGGCAAAAGAATCAACAACATTGACCACAGCATCAACAAAGGCAACTAGCCAATATTGTGGACAAAAATGTTATATTCTTATAACAACAACAACAACAAGCCTTTATCCCACTAAGTGGGGTCGGCTACATGGATTGCAAGACGTCATTGTGCTCTATCATTTATCAAGCTTTTAGGAATATTATTAATTAAGAGATCGCGTTCAACAACTTTCAAGAGTATTCTCTTAGACCTTCCTCTACCCCTCTTAATCGGATTCAAAATTATATATTCCACTCTTCTCACTGGTGCCTCCCTTGGTCTTCTTTGTACATGCCCAAACCATCTCAACCGATTTTCTACCATTTTTTCCTCAATAGGTGCTACCCTCACTTTTTCGCGTACGTGCTCATTTCGAATTTTATCTTTACGTGTATATCCACACATCCATCGTAACATTCTCATCTCTGCTACTCCAACTTTATGTTCTTGCTGTCCTGTTAGAGCCCAGCATTCACTACTATATAACATTGCCGGTCTGATAGCAGTGCGATAAAACTTTCCTTTAAGTTTATTAGGCACCTTACGGCCGCAAATAACTCCTTTAGCTTTTTATAACGTTGATGTCAATTAGTTATATAGCCGTTGGGGATCTGTATTGCTATAAATACCTTTAGACTTTTGTATTCATTATGTTTTATGAGAAAAGGCTGAGCATTATTCAGCTTATCTCTACTATCTCTAAATTCCTTCAATTCTTCTCTACCTCTTCTGTTCTTCTCTCTACCCTCTCAATTCTCCCTAAACCCCTCAGTTAGAATTATTATACCACTATAGTGGTATCAGAGCTAGCCAATCCTTGACCATTGGCTCTTCTTGATCTCTTCCCCCTCACCCTGATAGTTTATGGTGCAAACCAGAAACCAGAAAAAACAAGAGATGGATGATTGTGTTACAAGATTGAAAGAAAGATTTGAAAAGGTTGACACTTTAATAGAGATGGTTGAAGGCATCTCTAATCAGTTATAGTTACTCATGTGAGAAAGAGAAGAAGGTCCTCCCACTCATGACATAAGAGGACGACGTGATCTTAAGATAGAGGGTCATCGAGCTCGAGAACAAAGATATATGTACCAGAGATGAGCACCGATGCAAGACCTAATCTACAAAAATGGAGTTTCCTAAGTTTTCATGGTCTGACGTCATAGGGTGGCTTATGCGTTGTGAATGTTTTTCGAACTAAACAATACACCAGAAGATGAGAAGGTGCGAACGGCGAGTATATACCTGGACGAGAAGGCATGGTCTTGGCACACCGCGATAGAGCAAACATATGGTGGTTTCGAACCCACCTGGGAACAGTACGTCGAGTGGCTTCGAGAAAAATTAAGGCCTGCACATGAGAGACTCATAGGCGACTTGATGCCACTTTGCCAAAAGGGGTCATTGGCGGACTACAATGATGAGTTTGACTCCATTGCTTGCAAGCTCCACCTTTTCCAGGATTATCTCCTTGATGCTTACTTGGAAGGATTGATGGAGGAATACAGAGGACCCATACGTCTTTTTAAACCTAGGACTCTTTAGGAGGCTTGATCGCTAGCTCGCATGCAAGAAATCTCGATTCAACGCATGGCAGAAAAAAGATTGGTGGCAAGACTCCAACACACGCGTCTACTTCTAGGAATACTTCGTCACTGTTGAACCAGACCGTTTGGCCTTCTTATAAAAATGCCCTTCTAAGTAGTGGGGCCCAGCAAAAGGGAAAACCCTCTTCTCTTCCTAAAAATAATAGTTCTTTATCAAAAAGTGGCAGTAACACCTTTAAATCTTTGACTACAGAGGAAGAAGCTGAACATAGAAGCAAGAATTTGTGCTTCTATTGCCATGGAAAATTTTCTAAAGACCATAAATGCCCCCAAAGACAAAAGATGCAGCTCCACTTCATCAAAATTCAAGAAAACATAGATGAAGAAAAGTCAACTGAGGACTTAGAAAATAATGATACTCCAGAAGAGGAGTCACCCTTAATTTCGTTATATGCAATAGAAGGAATTGAAGGCACTTCATCAATGAGGGTTGTGGGTTACTATGGTAGAAAACAGCTTCAAATTCTCATTGATAGTGGAAGCACACATGATTTTTTTAGATCTGGAGTTAGCAAGAAAGTTAGGGTGGCAGCCTAGTAATACTCATAGTCATGGGTTGAGGTTGCTAGTGGTCAAAAATTAAAAGTACATGGAATGTGGAAGGGTTTCAAATGGCTCATGCAAAGCTTGGATTTTATCTTTGACTTCAGAATTCTGGAACTGCATTCATATGACATGGTTTTAGGGTTACATTGGTTGCAAAGCATAAAAAATGCTTTTTGGAACTATGAGACCCTCACTATGTTTTTCTGGTATGAAGGAAAGCTATGTAAATTCCAAGCTAACATTCCTAATCAGTTAAAGATAGTCCAGCCAAAGTATTTAGGGAGGAGAGACACTCGGGATAGTCAGGTTTATTTAATACAACCTGTTATAGAGTATCCAACAACTTTGCAATATTTTTCACTTCAAGCTCCTAAGGAAATTTCAACAGAAATTGCAACCACTTTGACAAATTTTTTTGACCTTTCTGAGGAGCCTAAGGGATTATCACCTTTTAAGGAAGGCCATAACCATCCAATTGTTCTACAGAAAGGCACCAATCCAATTAATTTGAAGCCTTACAGATATCCCACTGCACAGAAGGATGTAATTGAGAAATTAGCTAGGGATCTTCTTCAAACAAGGGTTGTCCAAAAAAGCTCTTCCCCTTTTTCAGCTCCTATTGTCTTGGTTAAAAAGAAAGATGGTACATGGAGGATGTGCATAGATTATAGGAAGCCGAATAAGAAGACTATAAAAAACTAGTATCCTATTCCTTTAGTTGAAGATTTATATGATAAATTGAGCACAACAAGGTGGTTTACAAAGCTGGATTTACGAGCTGGGTATCATCAAATCAAAATGATGCGGAAGATGTACATAAAACAACATTCAAAACTCATAGCAGACATTATGAATGGTTAGTTATGCCCTTTGACTTAACTAATGCCCCGATAACCTTTCAAGGAGCTATGGACAACATTTTAAGATAGTTTCTAAGGAGGTTTGTTCTGGTATTCTTTGAAGATATTTTGGTTTATAGTGCTAATATTAATGACCATGTGCAGCATTTAAGGCAAGTTTTCTCTATTTTAAGAGAAAACCATTATTTTGTCAAGAAAAGTAAATGCTCTTTCACTGCCAAAGAGGTGGAGTACTTGGAACATTTGATTGGAAATGGCTTAGTTAGAACTGATCCGAAGAAGTTACAAGCAGTAGCTGATTGGCCTAAACCAAAGAATGTTAAGCAATTGAGAGCATTCCTAGGTTTGATAGGGTACTACAGACGCTTCATTAAAGGATATGGGATTTTAACTAAGCCCTTAACCCTTCTCCTCAAGAAAAATGGGTTTGAATGGTCATAGGCAACTACTAAAGCATTTAATAAACTCAAAGTTGTTTTGATTTCTGCACCTGTTCTCACACTTCTAAATTTTTCAAACAATTTATAGTTGAGGCAGATGCTTGTGGAGTAGGATTGGGAGCCGTGTTAATGCAAGAGGGACAGCCGATTGCTTATTTTAGCAAGAGTTTGGCTGAGAGACATCAAAAACTCTCAATTTATGAGAAGGAATTAATGGTTGTGGTGCTGGCATTACTTCATTAACAGAAGCTAAAAACATCCTTTCAGATGTTTTGGATTGTTAAATTAGCTGGATTTACTTATGAAATTCAGTATAAAATGGGGCATGAAAATTCTATAGCTGCTGCTCTTTCTAGAATTCCTAAACAGCAATTAATGCATATTGTTTTAGACACTTCTTGCTTGAAATGCTTGATAAAGTCAAGGGGAGTTGGAAGAATGATGCTGTAATCATGGAAATTCAAAAGAAGGTTCAGGAAAGTAATGGGATTTAGGGCCATTTTTTTTGGGATGCTGATTTATTGAGAAGGAAGGGGAAGTTAGTAGTAGGAGAGGATCCTATTTTGAAACAAGAAATTCTTTAATGGCTGCATTCTAGTCCTCAAGGGGGGCATTCAGGAATTCAAGCCACATACCATAGCAGTTTGAGTTGGAATGGAATCCTTTTATAAGCCTATTGATCAAATCCATCAAGTTCTTTTAGGTTTTAGGTAGTTGCCAGCTATATTAAGGAGTCGAGCTTTTGTGCTTGGTTTACGCTTTCTAGTATGCCGAGTGCTATTACTTTCCCCGGAGGAAAAGGAAAGCTGTCCACATACGATACCAAATCAGGATTAAAGCATTATTCTGGTGGAAAAAACTTATTAATGATGTTACAGATTTTATCAAGCAATGTGATACCTGTGCACGTTGTAAATATGAAGCTATTGCATCACCAGGGTTGTTACAACCTCTTCCAATACCTAGAAGAATTTGGGAAAATATTACTATGGATTTTATTGAAGGACTTCCTAAATCCAATGGTAAGGACACAATTTGGATATTGATAGATAGAATGAGTAAGTATGCACATTTTATTTCCCTAACACATCCTTATTCAGCATCTTCTTTAGCCCAAATTTTCATGGATTGTGTTTATACATTACATGATGCCCTTACTGAAATTATATCTGATAGTGATCTAATTTTTGTAAGTGGTTTTTGGAAGGAATTTTTGAAAATTTTAGGTATGCAACAGTATCTTTCTACAGCCTATCATCCTTAAGGTGCATGTGTTGGGAGCCACTCAAGGAATGGAGTAAATGGTTATCACAGGCTGAATGGTGGTACAACACTACTTTTCGTACAGCAACTAAGGCTACTCCTTTTGAACTTCTATATGGTTAGACTCCTCCTCTCCATTGTCCTTGTTTACTCCACAATTCTATTCTAGATGTGTTAGACAGGTCCTTCATAGATGGGAAAGAGATGATAAAGATTCTAAAGCATCATTTGCATCAAGCTGCTGAATGATGAAGCAAAAGGCTGATGCTCACAAATCTGACCGAGAGTTTGTGGTGGGACAATGGGTTTGTCTCAAACTACCTTATAGACAGTTATTGATTTACCACCTGACTCTAAAGTACATCCTACCTTCCATGTGTCTTTATTGAAGTTGTACCCTGATTCAAGGTAAAGCAAAGACACCCACCACTTGATTGGCCATAATTTCCAGCGACAATAGAATCTGAATTAATTTTGCAGAAAAGAGTGGGCTGCAAGAAAGGTCGAATCATCACTGAAATTTTAGTTAAATGGAAGCAACTGCCAGATGAGGAAGCATGTTGGACGCCTTTGTACCAATTTCAGCAAAAGTTTCCTCATTTTCTTGTGTAACTAATCCTTGAGGTCAAGGATCTCTTTACCTTGGGGGGGGGTATTGTTATATTTTTATAATATTGATGTCAATTAGTTATATAGCTGTTGGGGATCCGTATTACTATAAATACCTTTAGACTTTTGTATTCATTATGTTTTATGAGAAAAGGCCAAGCACTATTCAGTTTATCCCTACAGTCTCTAAATTTCCTCAATTCTTCTCTACCTCCTCTATTCTTCTCTCTCCCCTCTCAATTCTCCCTAAACCTCTCAGTCAGAATTATTCTACCACAACAGAAAAGGTACGGGAAGGCCATCTCTTCATGTCTATAGTGTCAGATAAATCAGTAGATAAAGCTTCCAGGTTGCTGGATAGCAGTTGCACAAATCATATGACATCAAATCCAAGGCATTTCTGCAAGCTAGACTCAACCGTGAAGACTACTATCGGGCTTGGCAATGGTGAGATTATTGAATCTATTGGAAAAGGTACCATTCCTGTCCAACCCTTAAAAGGAACTAAATTTATACATGATGTGCTGTTGGTTCCTAAATTAGATGGACATCTAGTGAGTGTTGGGCAAATGTTGAGAAAATGATACTCTTTGATCTTCAAAAGCAAAACTTGTGCCATATATGTTTCATTTGGAGTTGAAATTTCTGTTGTTCCAACAGTAGATAGAAGATTTCCTATCAACTCTCAAAGCCTTCTCTTGCTTATAGGAGTGTTGTTGATGATTCATGGTTGTGGCACAATAGATATGGCCATGCTAACTTCAAATCTTTGAAGTTTATGCAAGATAAAGGTCTTGTAAGGGATATGTCCAAAGTTTGTGTGAATGATGATGTGTGTGAAAGTTGGCAAATGAGAAAAATCCATAGACTCCCATTTCCTTCTTAATCAAAATGGAGAGCAGTTGAAAAACTTGAAATGGTTCATTCAAACATATCTGGTCCTATGCAAACTCCCAGAGTCAAAATAAATATTTTATTCTGTCTATTGATGATTTATCCGGAATGACTTGGATTTACTTCTTAAGCAGCAAGTCCCAGCTTTTTTTTTTTTTTTTTTTTAAGAAAATTCAAGTCTATGGTGGAAACTCAGTGGATGCAAATTGAAGACATTAAGAACAAATAATGGGGAAGGATATACTTCAAATGAATTCTCTAGCTTTTTTGTGATGATCTTGGAGTGCAACATCAACTCACTGTTCCTTACTCTCCACAACAAAATGGAATATGTGAGAGATAACAGAACTGTACTTGAAATGGCAAGATGTATGCTGCATGAAAAGAAGTTGCCAAAAAGATTTTGCGCTGAGGCAGCACATACTTCTGTGTATCTTCAAAATAGGCTGCCAACTCATGCAATTGATGAAAAAACCCTAATTGAAGCTTGAAGTGGTCCAAAACCTTCAGCTAATCATATGAAGGTCTTTGGATCATTAACTTATATGCTTGTATCAGATATAGAAGCATATAAACTGTCAAAAATGGCAAAGAAAGGAATATTCTTGGGTTATAGCAGTCAGTCAAAGGGATGCAAAATCTTTGATTTGCAAACTGAGAAATCAATTAGTCGAGATGTGAAAGCTGAAGAAAATGTAATGTGGAATTGGGAAAGTTCACCTATTGAGAGTGCCCCAACCTCAACAAATTATTCAAGTGGACTTGTTGATCAAAGAGATGCTACTCAAGTGTTAAATTCAGATTCAGAACCTTGCATTAAGAACACTACAGACTCAGAAATGTTGAAAACTAGTAGTTTGACAGGTGTTTATGCAAGGTGCAGAATGGCCATCACTGATCCTTCAAATGTTGGTGAGGCTTCCAAGTTTGAAGATTGGAATGCTGCTATGAGAGATGAAATCTCTATTATTGAGAAAAAAGGCACTTGGGAGTTGGTAGATAGACCCCAACACAACTACACAAGCAAGTTATTGGATTAAGTGGACATGAAGAACCAAATTCAATCCTGATGGTTCTGTATACAAGCACAACGCAAAGTTGGTGATTAAAGGGCATGCACATTATCCCAGAATTGGTTATGGAGACACATAAGCTCTGATCGCTAGACTTGATACAATCAAACTCATCATTGCTTTAGCTCCTCAAAACAGATGGAAAATCTACCACCTTGATGTCAAATCTGCTTTCTTAAATGGATACCTGAAAGAAGAGATTTTTATAGAACAACCTAATGGGTTTAAGAAGAATGAAGATGATGACAAGGTGTATAAGCTGCACAAGGCCCTCTATGGCCTAAACCATGCTCCTGGAGATTGGTATTGTAGAACCGATAAGTTTCTTTGCAGTTGAGGTTTCAGGAGGAGCTGTAATGATGCTGCTCTTGATGCCAAAACTCTATCTTCTGCGAATGTGTTAATTGTATCCCTGTATGTTGATAATTTACTGGTAATCGGCAGTGATACAAAATGCATTGATGCTTTTAAGTAACAAATGTAAAAGGCATTTGAGATGACAGACTTCGGAGAGATGAAATTCTTTCTTGGTTTTGAAATGCTGCATTAGACAGATCATGGAATCTTTGTTTCTCAACAACCTTATGTTCAAGATCTTTGAGAAAATTTAAAATGCAAAGCTATAAGCCTAAGGATACTCCTCTGGTAGTCAATAAAAAATTATCTGAATGTAGAGGAGAAGATATCAAGGCTGATGCATCAAGGTGTAGGAGTGTAGGAGTCTTGTTGTA
Source organism: Prosopis cineraria (assembly GCF_029017545.1). NCBI lineage: Eukaryota > Viridiplantae > Streptophyta > Magnoliopsida > Fabales > Fabaceae > Prosopis > Prosopis cineraria. The sequence continues at coordinate 37,095,747 of NW_026555341.1, read as the reverse complement.
AGCTTGCTTAAATTGACCGAGACAAGGCCTGATAGGATGTTTACAGCAAGTTTATCATCAAGATTTATGCAACAACTAAGTGAGGTGGATTGTGTAGTTGGTAAAAGGGTGCTGAGGTATTTAAAAGGCACATCATATTTGGGAATATGGTTTAGATCTGTTACAGAATCCGAGTTAATTGGAATTGTGGATAGTGATTAAGCTGGGAGATTAGATGATGGAAAGAGTACATCAGATTCCAAGCTCATAGGATATGTGGCTCAATCATCAGCAGAAGTTGAATATGTAGCAGCAGTTGCAGCAGCAAACCAAGCAATTTGGTTAAGAAAGATATTGACAGATTTGGGTCTGAGCAAGCTGAAGCTACTCAAGTATTTTGTTATAGCAAATCAGTAATTGCTATTGAAAAAAAAAATCCTGTGCAGCATGGGAAGACCAAAAACATGAAGGTCAAATTTTATTTTCTCAGAGAAGCTGAAAGGGAACAAGAAATATGTCCTGTACATTGCAGTTCCGAAGAACTAGTTGCAGATATATTCACTAAAACTTTGCCTAAAGACAGGTTTCAGGAGCTTAGAATGAAGCTCAGTGTCTCAAGACAAAGTCTCAAGGAGGAATGTTGATGTAATGAGACTTTGCCTAGATACTTTAGGAAAAGATATTCTTACTGATATTCGTTAGCCGTGCTAGACTTTTGGTCTATCATGGCAGCTTTCTTTTGTTGTAGTTGAAAAGATATGTTTGTAGGTATGGCTGTTCTGTTTTCAGGGTTTACCTTTCCTATTGTCCTACCAGTCTAAGATATGTTTTTAGACTTGGATTTTATTTTGAAAAAGCTGATATATAAGCCAGCTATCATCAATGAAATGTAAAGTTCTCTCTCTCTCTCTCTCTCTCTCTCTCTCTCTCTCTCTCTCTCTCAGTTCAGTGTTAAGCCCTTTCCTTTACAGAATATATCACAATGTAAACAAAATTATACAAGTAATAGTTAAAATAACTTCAGCTTCACTATCATTACTCTCATCATCATAATTCCGAACTTTGGCTAGTATATAATTAAAAAGAGCAAACATATAGAAAATCGTATGGGTTAAAAAAAAAAAAAAGACAGTTAAAAGTAGTGATATGCACTAACAGCGATAAATCCATTGCTTCCAGAACCAAAGTTGACTTTTGTTGAGAGAATCAGAAAGATAGAATGCAATGTTCTCAATTGTTGAATACCCAAAATCAGCCGTAAAAATCAGCTCTTCACATCGTTGAAGTAAATCCAAGGCAATATCTATTCACATATCATAATCACATTAGCATGAGGTGGAATATCAAAATAACAATATAAACAAGCATAGAGAAAGGAATCAACATGAAGCATATATTATGATTTGTTGACATAATTATCCAGAACTAGTTGTAAGTTGTATTACCAAGATCTCCAGTAATGAAACAGCCTCTGAGAAACGAAGGACCCAGAGAGCCATTTTCTGGTTTGAAGACTTGCAAAGGAGTGACAGAATAGAGATAACGTCCCATTTCATTAAGGCCAACACGAAAAGCCAATGTAACAGGAATCAGTTTAAGGTCTCCATTGCGAATAGCAAGTACACTGCTGTTTTTCTCGACCAAGCATTTCGCTACTGGAATGATTCCCCTATGTGATGCAGCAATTCCAAGTGGAGTATAGCCATGAGCATCAAGTATTTTAAGGTATTGTGGTGGGACTAATCTCACCAACTCCTCTACCATGCGCACATGCCCAAACTTTACAGCCACATGGAGAGGTGTTTCTCCTGTTAAAGCTGCAAGCTCTTCGTCCAAGGCCCTAGGATGGTGATCAATGAATTCTTTCGCAGCAGACCAGTTGTTCTCAGATATAGCCTTGTACAAAATAGCCATATCAAAATCTACTACTTCTGTCATCACTGTAATACACATAGATATATGCATAATTAAGGAAAAATATATATAGAGAGAGAGAGAATTAATGAATGTGTGATCCGCTTAGAGAAATTGAACTTGTCATTCATGCAGGATGAAATTACATATATGTGGTATAGCAATTGAAATTAGCTAAATAACAAAATTGAACCACGCACTAACCATGTCAACCACTTTTTGTTAGCTAATACTCTATTAAACCCTCCTAGGGAAGCTGGAACATGTATGTCAATCAAGCCCAGCTTGGGTACGGTGTGCTGAAAGGCCCATGAGCTAAGGGTTTAGCATAGATATTTGCTAGAATCTAACTATTATAATTTTCAGATTGTACTAACTCAGATAGTGATACGACAATGTCAAAATTATTAACATAGACCAGAAAGAACAGTGAGAGAACTGTTAGTAGCCTTAACAAACAAGGAAGAATCATATTTCGAGTAAATTTGTGAAGATGACTAATTTAATTACTTGTTAATTAATACTCTGTTATTTTTCATTCACGCAGCATGATAAACCAGTATACGACTTGGAGTTATATGCAAATTAATTAAAGCACCTCTAAAATGATTCAAGTGACGTATAGATAAATCTCTCGACATGATCAACAAATGAATAGGACTTATCTCAGTTATCAGAAGGACACTGACCTCTGGGAGGAGAATCTGGTGCTATGTAAGCTCGATAGAGAATATCCCATGCAACTTTAGCTTCAGAAGCACCTCTTATACGAGAGTGATTGTTAGGCCCACAAGAGACACGAATGACATGCAATGCTACAGCATTGATTCTTCGCCATCTAGCAAAATCTTCCACATTCTCGTCTGGTCTTGCGCTACTACCACTTGTTACTTCCCAGAGATCTTGAGATATTAGGTAGTTCTTAACCCATTCAAACCAATCTTGCTTGTTCTTCTCCGTAAGTCGTTCTGCGACAATCTCGTCAAAATTGGGGAGCTCTGCCATGTATAACTCAACCGAAACCGTATGTAAATGGCTAGTTAAGTCTTCTTTCTCAACTCATGGTTGACATCTTCGTTCATTTCCTCTCCATTTGCGTCGACTTCGTTTATTTATTCCGCATTGGCGGGCGGGGTTGGAGACTCGAGATACCTCATTTTCTTTAGAACTCGGCAGTTTCTCTGTTCTTTTTCTTTTTTGCCTTCTCTCTTGCGGGTCGCTGTCGCTGAGCCCTTTGAAAACATAAAGAAAAGTTTTCCAAGTCAAAGATAAAGCAGAAACATTACAAGGATAAAAATATGTGACACCACAACGAAGAGGGTTGTTAGAGGTTGAAATTTCTGGGAGCTTGCCCGGAGAGAGATACGGAGAGGCTTCTAAGTTCTATGCAAGTGAATGGGGGTCAAGTCTTTTTCTTTTTCTACAACGAGAATACAAATGTTTGTTAAATTATGATGATCTTTTTGGATTAGAAAGCATGAAAAAAAAAAAAGAATTCATCCCATTTTTCTGCCTGAGGAGAAACAATTATTCCCATTTAATAATAATTTTGTTTAAAATAATTACAAATATCGATTTAAACAAATAAATGAATATAAGATTTCTATTGCACATTAGTTTATATGTCATTATCAGTTTGAAACAGTATTTTCAACCTATATTATCTTTTAATAAAATATTATTGGAATCTGATTCTTATTGAATTGATTCTTTGGCACCGATCATTTTACTGTCAAACGTGTCAATATGTGATTGTTGCCAAGCCCAGTAGCTACTGTGTTTATCCCTTTTGGTCTCTCTACACGAAACGCGTGGAATATTTAATCTGAAGCAACAAAGAGAGCTGAAATAAAATAAACAAGGCAACAGAGAGACTAAATTATGGGCGAGGCAGTTGAAGGAAGCATCGAAGAAAAACCAGCCGGAAATAAGATATTCAGAAAATGGGGAAATAATATAATTTAATGTTTGGCCTGTTTGGATAACTCTTAAAAATATATTCAAATTATATGTTGAATGTATTTTTATCAAATCTAACAAATAATTAAATCCCTTAAATGAACTTTTGTTAAATATAAATTGAAAACGGAACACACACTAACATATTTCATGTTTTAGTTTAATTAATTCCACTTACCAAAACTAATACAATAAACTAATTAAGAACACTAGGAGTTGTGAGGTGGAGACTAGCGGAATTTATGTCCTTTCTTAAACCAATCAAAACTCAGTTCATTAACATTTCTTCTTTTTTAAAAAAACATGTGCCTGAATCTCTCAGTTGACTAAATGAGCTTGATTAAGAGAGTGAAAGATGAAAATTCCTTCAGTAATTCCAAGATTTATATTTTTTCCTTAATGTTGACTACTATTCCATCTGCATACACCTTTGAAAAATGTGTACTGCTCATTAAAATCTCTAATGACCTGTTCAATAGGGGGACCTTACTTGTAAGTAAAGCATGGTTTCTTGTATACCAAATTAGACATAACAGTAGATAAATGCGTTTAAACATCTGAATCTCTTGATTCTGGTATAAAATTATTAACATTTGAAGAATCCAAGTGGAAAGACCTTGAGGGAAAATGTTTGTGAAGCATAAAGACATATAGCCAAGCTAGATAGCTCTTGTGGAAGGACAACCACAAAAGGTATGATGCAAAGTTTATTGTGTCATAGCCAAAGACACATTGAAGAGTAGTGCTAAGATGATGCTTGTTCAATACACCCCTAATATGAATTGCTTCATGAATAATTTTCTAAATGAATAAGAGAGTTTTGTAAGGCAAATGAAATTTCCATAGAAAGTCCAAAATTCCTTCCCTAGCTAAGGGCCTATTTTGATTTGTAGAAGTAATTATTGAGTAACCATCTTGATTGAATAGGAGCCAAGACCCCATATCTGTCGATCAGTCAAACCAATAAAAGAGATAGATATCCTTAAAATGGAATTAGCCTTCTCCTAGCCATAGAGCTTGGTAATGAGAAGAGCATTCCATGCATTTAACAGCTACCCAAGGAGTTGGATTGGGAATTATAAGATCCAAAACCTTTGAAATGTTTAGGATATGAGCAAGACCTCTATTGGAAAGCTTCCACCAAGTCTCATGGGTTATAGGGATAGAATCTTCATTCCCTACCTGCCAAGTAAGATGCTTTTTGATCAAATCCAAGGCTTTGAAAATACCCAAAAGCAAATGTTCTTCAGCATCAAGCACTTTCCAAATCTACCTAGCAAACAAAGCCAAGTTCATGCTCTTAGCATCTCTCAAACTAAGTCCACCATCCCTTATAAGAGAAAAGAGAATATTTCTTTTAAGAAGATGAATATTCTTGTTACCATCATTGACACCCTATAAGAAATCAATTAGCTTAGCATCAATGACATTACAAAGACATTATGGTAGCTTTACACATGACAAAGTGTAGATGTTAGAAGTAGATGACAGAGATTTGATGAAAGTGAGTCTGGAAGCCTGCAATAAAAGTTTAACCTTCCAAAAACTAATCTTTCTCTTAATAGATTCCATAGACTGGGCAAAAATTAACGATTTGTCTCTTTTAGTGTCAATCCTAGTGCCTAGATACTTGCTAAAAGAGTTAGAGGTTTATATACCCAAATGTCTTGCAAGTTCCTGTTTAAGTTTAGCAAAGCAATTAGGACTAAGGAGCAAAGAGGATTTCTGAACATTCACCTGAAAACCAAATCATTTGCAAAAAATTTGCAAAACCTCCTTAATGGTTTTCCCCCATATACTCAAAGAAAATAATGGAATCATCTGCAGATAAAAGATGAGAGACCAAATATGAATTTTGACATATTTTGATTCCATTAAATGCCCCTTACTGCTCTTTAGGAGGAAGAAATTAGATGAGAAAATCATCCATTAAAAATATTCATCTACTCCATCGTAGAAATACATTGGAAAATTAAATTAATTCATTTAAGTGGGAAGTTCATACTTTGAAGGACGGCCTTTAGAAAATTCCAAGACAATTTATCAAAAGCTTTAGAGAAATCAAGTATTAATGAACCTAGTTTTTTCCTTTTCCCCTTGTAGAATGGATTTGATGAACCAGATCTGCTGCCACCAATATGTTGTCTAGGATTAGTATATAAATATAAGGCAAGTAAGTGATTTGAAAGGGGGAGATCAATCTTGGAAGAATATTCTTAAGCCTGTTACTCAATATCTTTGAGATAATCTTGTAGGAAACATTACAAAGAGTAGTAGGTCTTATATCTCTAAAAGACAGGATAGATTTACCTTTGGATGGAATGAGAGTGATGAAAGTCCAATTAAGAGCCTTGAGAATATTTTCAAAGGTCCAAATGTGAGAGACATATTGAAGACATCATCCTCAACAATATTCCAAAATTTTTAGAAAAAATAGCATGAAAACCATCGGTTTGGGCAAGTTGTCCTTTGGTAAGCTAAAAACAAGGGGGAATAACATTAAGGGCTCTAAAAACACACATTATTGCATTTTGGGCTTGAAAAATCTAATACTACTCTCAAGCCTTTGGGCATTTATTACAATTTTCTTTACACCAAAAATATAATTTTTACCCTTTATGAAAAGAAATGGAAATGAACGAACAGAAAGTGGTGGGATTGATGATAAACGCAAGAAGGCCACCTAGCTAGAGGATGTAAAGGTTTATTAACTTTAATAGTGAAGAGTAACTTTCGAGGTATGTAGATTTTAAAATCCCTCTATCTCAAGCAGTGCTTTGGTTGAAAATTTTCTGTTGAGCTTTGATTAAAGATGCTATCTACCATTTTTATGTTGAAACAAGAAAGAGCTGACAGTTGAACCACAAGCAAAGAGTGATGTAATGTTTTATTGGCTTTCAGTATTTATTGCTGTTGGTTGCTTCTTGCTTGGCCATGTTTTCTTCATTAAACCACAAGCAGAGAGTGATGGAACGGGCTTGCTGGCTTCTTAGCCCAGCATAAATTGATGAGAGGATTATTCAAAATAGTTGATTTTAGCCAAATATTTAGGTTGGATGGGAAAATCTTCAATTGGAATTTTAGTTGTGATTTTACTACTAATATAAGATAAATGTTGCTAAACCATTAAGTTAGCTGTGAAAGTTTTAAAGTGTATTAGTTATTATACAATAATGATAGTTGACTTATTTATATTGGACTTTAACATGTGAATTGAATAGAATATGACCTAATATGAAGAAAATATGCTATTAGAAATCTTAAATATTTGTTGTGCAAAAACTAACTTTGAGTTGTTGTTGTTGAATGTTGAGTTGTATATTTTGTTAAGCTTAGCCTAATGGAAAACTAGAATCACATGGACTTTCAATTGAGAATATATGAACCTTGTGTTATGCATAGTAGATATTATGTTGTACATTGTTTGTCTAAATTGAGCACTTTGTTAAGCCTAGCCTATTGATAAACTGGAATCTCATGAACTTTAGTTAAGAATATATAAACCTTGTGTCGTGCATAGTAGATTATGTGTTTACAATGTTTGCCTAACTTAAGCATTTTGTTAAGCCTGGCTTACTGATAAATTAGAACTGTATGGACTTTTAGTTGAGAATACATGAATCTTGTATTATGCATAATGCACTACTAGAAAAATGTAAATTAGTGAGGAAATTTAGCGAGGGATCGTCTATTCCTCTCTAAAATACTAAATTAGCGAGGGACATTAATTTTGTAACTTGATTTAAAATTAGTGAGGAAATTAGTGAGGGATTATCAATCCCTCTCTAAAATAAAAGAATTAGCAAGGAAAATAGCGAGAGACTATCAATCCCTTTCTAAAATAAGAGAATTAGAGAGGAAAATAGTGAAGGACTGTTAATCCCTCTCTAAAATAAAAGAATTAGCGAAAAAAATAGTGAGAGATTGTCAATCCTTTTAAAATAAGATAATTAGCGAGGGATTTTACCCCTAACTAATTACCAAAAAAATAACTTTGACAATGACTTTTAATTATACATTAATTATTTTTATTTAAAAATAATAATTAAATTTAAAATTAACTAAAATATTCATAATAAAATTACTTAATATTTTCTTTATTTAAAGTTAATTTTTATTAATAAAATAATATTTTATTAAAAATATAATATAAAGAATAATTTAAATAAAATATAAATATTTTTTAACATATTAATAATTGAAAATAAAATTTAATATGCATATGTGTGTATTTTTATAATATATTATTTGATATATTTATGTAGTTAAATAATATATATACATATTTAATTTCTCATATAATGATTGCAAGTGCCTTTCAGTTCAACTGGTAAAGAAAGAGAGCATAAAGCTTGGAAGGTATGAGGTCAAGGATTCAAGCCTTAATTTTAGCGTAAAAATGATGAATATATGATATGGTAAGAAGCAAGTGACATGGCGCAAGGTGGACAATGACGTGTCATGAGTTGTCGCACATGTGATGGGTGATAGGGCGCAAGATGGTAGGTGACATGGTGGTTCACAAAGCATGAGATTGTTAATGACATGTCACAAGTTGACATCACACATGGGGGGTGATGTGACATAGTTATTTTTAAATATAAGCATATTTAGCAAGGGATTAGCAAGAGACTAATTCCTCGTTAAAGTTATCAAATTTTGAATAGTATTAGAGAGAGATTAGCGAGGAATTGAATCTCTCACTAAATCCCTCACCAATTAGCGAGGGAAATATAATTCTTCGCTAAATTTAGCGAGCCCTTTTTTACCTACGAATTTAACGAAGGACAAAATTCCTAGCTAAAATGCAATTTAGCTACGAAAAATGGCGTTAGCGAGGGATTCGTCCCTCGCTAAATTCCATTTTTCTAGTGGTGATGGATATTGTGTTATACATTGTTTGCCTACTTGTGTATTTTGTTAAACCTAGCTTACTTGATATAGCAACATTGATAAATAACTTATCAAAAAAAATTTTGTGACCACCTTTAACCAGCCGTCCTCTTGGGAGGCTGCGAACAAGGAGGATAGAGTCTCAATTTCAAAATAAAAAGATTTATCATTGTTCAAGATGTGAGGAAGTCAGACATAATTGCAAGACATGTAAGAATCCTAACCCAACATGAGAAATAGTCATATTATACTTTTTTGGTGTGTATAGGCAACTATAATTATATATATGGAAGTATTCCCAAGTAATATTTTTTTAGATAATTGGAAATCACAGATATTTTTTGTTTGTATATAGAGAAGTAATTATTAAATATTTTGGATATAGTTGCTAACTTTTTATATGTATTGGACTTGAAATATCATGTTAAATTTCATGTGGGTACTTGTTTTAGTAGCTAGGCTAGTACCAACGTGAAATTATTCATATATAATGTAATTGTCCTTCTTAATACTGGAAAGGCATGAACTTTGAGTTGAACATATGTAAGCATTGTTTTGTGCATAGTGCATGTTATGTTGTACATGGTCTACCTAAGTTGTCTATTTTGTTGAGCCTAGGCTACTGAAATATTGAAAAGGCATGAACTTTGAGTTGAGCATACGTGAGCTTTGTCTTGTACATAGTAGATGTTGTGTTATGCATGGTATGTCTAAGTTGTCCATTTTATGAAGCTTAGGCTATTGAAATATTGAAAAGGCATGAATTTTGAGTTGAGCATACGTGAATATTATCTTATGCATAGTAGATATTATGTTGTATATGATCTGCCTAAGTTGTCCATTTTGTTGAACCTTGGCTATTGAAATACTGGAAAGGCATGGACTTTCAGTTGAGCATATGTGGGCATTGTCTTGTGCATAGTGGATATTGTGTTGTGTATGATTTCACGCAGGTTTTTTGAATTCAAATCGAACAAAGGGCAAAAATGTACTTTTGATCTCAAAAAAATTACAATAAGGGCCTAAAGGCCTACAATGCAGTATCAGACTTTTTAGGCTCAAATTGCAATTATGTGTGTTTTTAAGGTCCTTAGTGCCATTTCCCCTAAAAACAACTGCCATAATTTCATTTCTTGAGATAAGAGCAGTAAGGGTCATTTGATTTGACTCATTCACCTGTGGCATATAAAAAGAATTAAGATCATATGTAAGTTGATCAAGATTACACTCACTGGAACAAGAATAAATTTTTAAAGTGCTCCTAAGTAACAGAAAGAAGCTCTGGTTATGTCACGCGGCAAAATTTGGAGAGCGACTGGCACGGGGTGTGAACCATTTCACACATCCCTATAAGCCTTAAATCGTAAATTCACTCTATTTCTAAAATTAAATCATATTTATATTGAAATTATAACACTTTTGACACTAATAATTATAACAAATTTTCAATATGTTCATAGAAATTTTGACAAAACCCCTTCTATAAATAGAATATCTCAAAATTTCTACAATACATTGATGTAGTCAAAATGTCAAATAATTCAGGAGCTTAGCTCCTTCCAATTGACAGACAGCATATATATACGAATAAAAGTTCTAGTTATAGCTTATGTAGAGCACCTAATCATACTTTTCAAAAAAAATGATAAAAATAAGATACATAAACATTTATAATTACGCCAAAAGAAAAATTTTAATCAACCCTCTACCTGTCTATAAGTGATCAAGGATCGACAGGAAGATCAACGTCAGCTGAGGTATCTGAGACCAAAAAATTTTCTAGTGAATAACGTCCCAACAATAAATAATAGAACATAATTAAAATGAAAAGTTTGAAATGGTTATGTACGTTAAATAGATAAAATTTTCTTAAAAATTTAATAAACTTCATAATAAAATGGCTCTATAAATTTCAAATAAAATTTCAAATCATTGAACTATCATAGGAAATGATAATATCACTTGATTTCAAGAAAATACATAAATGAAATAAATAAATATTTATAAACAAATTACTAAATAAAGACCAATAGGATATGAAATCATCAAATCATTGGATTCATAATTATAGGGACTTATCAGAATAATTAACAAGCGTGAACTTATAGTCCACGAGAGTAAATAACTAAACGCAGCTTATGCCATGAAAACAAACGTGGACACATAGTCCACGAGGGTGATACTAACCAAACGTAGCCAAAGCTATGAAATAAACGTGGACACACAATCCACGAGGGTAATGCTAATCAAACGTGGCTCAAAGCCACGAAATCAAACGTGAGTACAATGCTCACGAATAACCATCCCTCCATTCCACGTGCGTTGGCCATCGCATGGGGCTAGCACTTCTTACAAGCACCCTGCTAGTTAATGAACCATGGCGCTCCAAGGGCTAACGGAGCTGCCGTTAGCAACCAGTGTTCTGTATAAAGTCCCCTTTAAATTCATTTTCAAACATGCGAGAAAATCATCACTTTTGAAATAAAATTTTCATTTCCAATGTCAAACTCGCATGAATTATTTTTCTTTTCCATAGCAATTCAATAATTTGCATAATGAAATCCCATAATCAAAATCAAACTTTTATATATTGATTAACTAACATTTTAAAACTGATAAAGGTAATTTCACAAAATAAAGAAGTTTAATAAACAAACTATTCAATAACCACGTCGTCATTACTAAAACAATTTTTCAAACAAATGTACTATTGTAGTAAAGAAAATCTTTATTGAAAAATCTATTGGGACGCTATCCACTTACTTAATAAATTCCCAAACATATACCTTACTTCCAAAGTAGACCTTCTTGCAACAACCCGAGGTCCTTAATTTCCTATTATTCAAATAATACTATAGTCATTTCTACATAGATTGAACAATCCGAAATTTACAACCCAAATTTATTCAAAGATAAAAATAGATAGTTTATTTTATTATTTTTTTTCTCTCCAAACATTGCATCAATTATTCCTTAGAAATTCCAAAGACTAACATAACACTAACATATCAATTCCAGCGCTTGAATTACTAATCAAATTACCTATCCCATAAATCTCTAATTCCTGCCTCAATTTTCATTATGAAGTGTCTTTTGTGGTATTTTTACTCACAACAATACAATCATCCCAAGAATCCTGTCATAGCATGTCAAATTCTTCTAACAAGCGTTATTCTAAACAACTTGTAAGCACTATTGTTCAAGCCTTGATATCAAGTTCTCTTCTCTTTCAATCTCCTTAAAAAATAATAGGATTTTATTAGACTTCCTACAACTTCAATTCAAAAAATTTCAAAGAAATAGCATGGGCAAATCTTATCTTCCACTTTTCTCAAACATATCCATTTCTAATTTCAACTTCCTTTCAAGCATTTTATCAAACATTTCATATGCATCAAAATTCAAACCTATACTAAGCTTCTTCCTTTCCAATTTCCATTTTCCAAAGATCCTCTAACATAATTATTTAATTTAATCAGCTTCCTAAGTTCCATTCGTTCAATAGGTAGATCAATTTCAACTCTAATATCAATATTTGAACAAATCTAGCTTATCAAATTCCATTCCTTCAACAACAAAAATCAGCCTTAATCCACAGAAAATCAAGTCTTTCAATTATCATCTAGCTCTTAGAACTAAAGATTTCTGCTTGAATCAATTTCTCATCCCTATCCAATACTCACAACAGCAGGAAAAAAAATCACCACCTAAATCACAAGACATCGCACGCGCATATAGAATGAGTGGGAAGAGAGCTTGAAGCTTCTTGTAATAACCCAGGAATTTTAAGTAAAAATTTAAAATATATAATAATCAGTTTTAATTGTATTTTTATTAATTTTAAAATATTTTATCCTGAAGCAATGTTAGTCTAGTAAGAGTATAATGATCTTAAATTTTAACTTAAACAAATTCTATCTCAATTAATATTTAATTTAATTATTTTAATTTTTGACAAATGGGGATGTAGTGACTTGATTGAATTCATATTGGTTACTTATATGAAAGTGTAGAGTTTAAATTTTATTTAAGTCAAATATGTTAGTTTTATTTTATATGGGAGAATTACTGAATGTGCCCTTGCCTATTGTTATAAAAACATAATAATAATAATAATAATAATAATAATAATAATAAAATCTGATGGGGTCTTTAACGGTAATTTTGCCATAGGCTTTATATAATATTTTCATCTCCTTTTCTCTTTCATTCGGCGGACTAAACAGAGCAGATTGAGGTAGGATCGCGATTTTTCTTCATTTCTCTTCTCCTCTTCCCCGTCGCACTTTCTTCCTCCCATCGCCGTTAGTTCGTCCGCCATTCTCCTCTTTGTTCATTTTCGTTGCGACAGTGGGTTGGATTGCTGGATTCTCTAATCTTCCTCTTCTATTCAGTTCGTTCTTTCTTTATTTTCCTCTGCTTTGCATCACCTATCTCTCACTGTCGTGGGTCATGGCTCAGTCACTCGTCTACCGTATATCCACGTCGCCGGCATTTTACTGTAGCTCCGTCCTTCGCTGGTCTATCAGACTCGTGGCTTTTGTTTCTCTTTTGATCCTCTGTTCCAGATTGAACTCACTAGAGACACAGGGAAGCTCAGAATCAAACCCTCTGCCATCTCTATTTCCTTGTCCTTCCTTCTCTAATGTTCTCCCCGTGTCACCGGCGATCATGGATGCTCAACACTGCCTTGCAAAAATGCCCAGGTTCTCCATGATTCTTATTATCTCTGTTTTGTTTTCCTTGCTATATCTGCATCGTCGGTGCGTAAAGGGTTGAGTTGCTGGAGGCTGTGGAGGATTGGAAACGTCCTTCTTGTTCTTTTTCTATCAGTGTGTCTCTGTAGGTGCTGCCATTAGTGAGTGAGTTCTTTCCTCCTCTGTTTTGTCAATTTCTTTCTCTTCCCCTTCCTTGATTCTTTTCAGCGACACAGAGAGAGAGAGAGAGAGAGAGAGAGAGAGAGTGTGTGTGTGTGTGTGCGCGCGCTTGGCCTTTTTCCTTCCTCTTCCGTCCTAGTGTTCATACGGGTGTGTGATCAGCTTTCATTTTTCCATGGTTATATAACTAGCTGCTGCCTCTTGCTTCTGCCGCCACTGATTGAAGGTGAGGAGCTTTGAACTCCCTTCTCCTTGTTGGTTCTGTTGCTGTGCGTGCGTGTTTAAATTTTAGATTTTTTTATTTCCTCTTGCTTTGCTGCTGTGTATGTTCGAATAGAGGAGAAGAGGTTTAGGCAAGCTGGAAAGTTTTAGATTTTTAGAGCTAGATGTAGTGTGAATTTGGATAATATTTGAGCTTATTTCTAATTCAATTGAAAGAATGAAATTTAGGGAGATTTATTAATTTAGATATTGATATTTAGAATTTTTGGGACAAGGTATTGAGGAAAAAAGAGGCTTGATATTTGTTTGAATATGGATGCATATGAGATGTTTGATAAAATGCTTAAAAGAAAGTTGGAATTAGGAATAGAGATTTTTGAAGAGAAATGAACTTGTTATTATGGTTTAAGCGGTGATGCCTCCAAGATGTTTGAAAAAGTGTCAAATAGAATGAGTTTTATTTGGTTATGAACTTCTTGAAGTTTCTTTAACTTTAATAAGGACATATTTGGTTTAGGTATCAGTTATCCATGGATTTAACTTGAGTTTTGTGAAAAATTTTATTAGTATTTATTATTATTATTATTATTATTGTAACACCACTATGAGACAAATTGAATTTTAGAAAATTACATGGTTGATGATAATGTTATTTGAAGACTTGATTTTGGGAATATACCTAAATAAAAATGAGTGATAGAAGAGATTTGTAGTTTTAGTGTGATGAAGGATAAGTAGGAATTAAGGCATAAATCGTATTTAGTTGAAAACTTAAGTGATCACGATGTTGTTGCTAGAATAAAGAGTTTATTGAACTTGAGTAAAAATCATTGAATTATCTTCTACATTGAATAGTTTGTTTAGAAGAAGGAAGATTTAACTCTAAAGTGTGAATTTGCACTTGGAAATACTACAAGTAAGTGGATAGCGTCCCAACTGATATTCCAATAAAATTTTTACTGAAATATTACATTTTTATACAAATCCTTTTTACAGCAACAATGTGATTATTGAATATTTTATTGATTAAAGTATTTTATTTTTGTGATGTTATCTTTACCAGATTTGATAATTTTATTTTATCAGTAAATACAAGTTTGGATTTTAATTATGGGATTTTCATTCTGGAAATTATTGAATTGCTACGAAAAATGATTCATCATAGCGTTGGTAATTTTTGATTATTTAATAAATGCAAGCATAAGCATTGAATATGAAATTTTATTCTGGCAAGTTTTAATACTTAAAAAGTATTCATGCGAGTTTGATTTTGAGAATGAGAACGGTATCTTAAAAGTGATGATTCTCTCGCATGTTTGAAAATGGTTTTAAAAAGGGACTTTATACAGAACACTGGTTGCTTACGGCAGTTCCGTTAGCCCTTAGCGCGCCATGGTACACCTAACTAGCAGGGTGTTTATAAGAGGTGCTAGCCCCGTGCGATGGCCAATGCATGTGGAACGGAGGGGATGGTTATTCATGAGCATAATACTCATGTTTGTTTCGTGACTTCAAGCCGCGTTTGGTCAGCAATACCCTCGTGGACTGTGTGTCCATGTTTGTTTCATGGCTTCGATTGCGTTTGATTACTTACCCTCATAGATTGTGTGTCCACATTTGTATTCGTGGCATAAGTCGCGTTCGGTTATTTACCTTCGTGGACTGTGTGTCCACGTTTGTTTATCATTCTAATAAGTCCCTAAAAATTTGTGAATTTGGCTATTTGGTGATTTTATATTTCATTGATTTTTATCTAGTAAATTATTTATAACTATTTATTTTATTTATGTGCTTTTTGGAAATTAAGTGATAAAAACATTTGTTATGATATTTCGATGGTTTAAGATTTTATTTAAAAAATTTTATAAAGCCACTTTATTTTGAAGTTTATTAAATTTTTATGAAAATTATTGTCTATTTGACTTACATAATTATTTCAAACTTTCCTTTTTAATCATGTTTAATTATTTATTATTGGAACATTATTCACTAAAAAATATTTTATTTGGTCTTAGATACCAAAGCTGATTTCGTATTCCCTGCTGATCTCTGATGTGCTCATTGTTGAATTGACTAGAAGATTATTTTTGAGAATATCATCTTATTCATATAAAATTCGAAAACCTATATAGTATCTTTTGGAAGTCCAATTTAGAGAGCTCCACATTAACTATAGTTAGGGTCCTGTCTCTTTTTGTTATGTTAATTATTTGTTGCTGAGGAACAAAGTTTTATATTGTTGGATATATGTTGTAAATTTTCTGTTGAAGAGATTTTTGGTGAATTCTACCTTTAGGGGAGGTGCTGTAGAAATTTTATAAAAAGTTTGATATTTTAATTATGTGAAGCGTAAAACTTGATACATTAATTTAAATCTTTTCTTAATCAAAGCTTTAGGATGTGAATTTGTACCTATATTTCATGTCAGTCATGTTAAAATTTTAGTACGTGACACTTCTATATCTCAAATCACCAACCAGCAACAGAGAAGGGAAGGAGAGATCAAAACTCACACTAAACAGGGGAGAGGAAAGAAGGCTGGCTTCCACACCAGCACCTCTACATCGGTGATGTTCTCCACAAACACGAAACAGAGGAGAAGGTCGATTATGACCGCACCGGAACTCCTTGCAGCAGCGGACGGATAAGGATGAAAGGGGAGGGACGAGCCTTCACGTTGCTGCTAGAACCAAAGAGGGAAGGAGAAAAAAAATTACAGCAGAGAGAAGAGAAAGAAGAAGAACGATAGCACACTCACAGCTGCAACTCTGACAGAGGAGGAAGAACGGAGGACTTGCGAGTTTCCTAACACCCACAACGGCGGTGGATGATGCCCCCATAATTACCAACAACGAATGATCAGTGTGGAGGAATATGAAATTTCTCTCCCCCCCCCCCCCGGGGGTTGCAGCAAGCAGAAATGAAGGGAAAAAATTCTGATGGGTTTGATTTTTATTTTTTAAAAAGAGGAGCGTTATGGTAATTTTGCAAAGCTGAGAAAAAAACATCCTAGTCTCTTCTTTAGTTTTTTTGGCATAAGCAATAATGAAACTCATGACTTGATAAAAATAAATTATCAACACAACTTCCACTAGGTCAATAATCCTTCTTAATAAAATATTTTAAATCTATATTTAAATCTATATATATATATATATATTTTATTTCTAGGTTATTACAGGTTAGCAATCATCAATCCAAATTCTAGAGTCAAGTTTTAGACATCTGATGAAAATTTTGACTCTATGATTGTTCACTGTAAGAAGAAAAAAATTTGTATTTCTTTGCCTTTCCTTTTTCCATTTCACCTGGGCTCTTTGTTCCCAATAAATATGTTGACAATCATAGGTAAACTCTAAATCATGCTTGACGTTTTGTAGCTGCTGTAGGAGATTTTTCTCAGGATAACGCAGAATCTAATACCGTAGTAGGCTTTTGGATCTCATTCTCAATCAAATTAATTCTATGATTTAGGTTCCCAACCATAGATTCCCTCGAGAGAGAGACTTGAAAGCAACCTTGACAGTTTAATTATGAATCCTAAAACTTGGGGATCCTGAAGCAAAATCTCGCTAACAAGCATAAACGATTTACTCACAATCTTTAAAATGTATCCAAAAGTTTTCAAATCTTCTAAGCATGTGTGAAGGAGGAGCCTCAAAAGCAGTTGAAAAAATAGCAGGACAATGATATGAAGTAACTCTTGAAAGATTAAGTAATTTCGAGTATGGAAAAGATTGCAACCACTCCCCGTTGGAAAAAGCTCTTTCAATTCGTTCCAAAGTCAAGTCAGAACCCTTCTTGTTGTTGTTCTAAGTAAATTTAGGACTATGTTGACAAATTTTTCAAAATGTTTATAAGTGAGATACATTCCTTGAATTGATTAGAAGAGGGTGAGTTTCTTGCCATACTTGCCTTGTTCGAAGATAATAAGATTTGATTGAAGTCACCAATAAGTAACCAATGTGCACACATTGCGTTGCCAGTATTCTTTATCCAGTCCCATGGAAGAAACCTATCCTGAACCCTTGGAGGACCATACATGAAAGAGAATGTGTGACAGGAAATATCAGAAGGCATATGAAAAAACAATGACAGTACATAGAGGAACCATTCAAAACCATAACATCAACATGCTTCTTCCAAGCAACCACCGTGCCTCCACCCTTATTAACAGCATCCGTGCCAACTCCAAAGACAAGAAGTCACTTCAGCCTTAGAGAGAGCTAGACTAATAGAGATACTAGTTTCCTGCAAAAAGATCATATCAGGCTAAAACTTATTTACTAGATATTTCAGCCGTTGAACTGCCATGGTTTTTTTTTTTTCACCCAAAATACAAGAAGTCACTTTTTTTTTATTGAAACTAAAACAAGTTTTAAAATTTATTAATTATAATTTTAATGTGAAAAGACTTTTTCACCAACATGAAAATAAAAGATGGTCATCAGAAATTGTAATTTGCTATCTGTTATACTTATGTTTTTTTTTAAAAGAAAACTAGTCATTTTAATTTCCAAAAGAAAATAGTCATTAATTTTAGCTGTCAAACTTCATTAATTAAAAAATTTACACAAAGAAATTCGTAATTTGATATTCTATTCTAGTCATTTCCCTAAAAAAAGTAGTTATTTCTTAAAAAAAATATGGTAACTATTAGTTGTTAGAGTTCACTTATAAAAAGATTTATATAGAATAACTTGTAATTTTCTATTTCATTTTAGTTATTTCTCTAAGAAAACTAGTCATTTCCTTAAGAAAAGTAATAACTGATTTTTAATTCTTGATCTTTACTGATAAAAAAATTTGCACATAGCTTTATTAAAAAAAAATTTGCACATAGCAACTGATCAATTTTTAAAAAGTGCAAATATGTTATTTCAAAAATATAAATGTTGTCTGGCAAGTCCTCAAAGACTAAAAAATAAATATCATATTTCACAGTACCTAATTATTATCTATACATTTTAAGTTATTTTTTATCATTTTCTCTATTATTATTTATGGTTTATAAATAATCCAAATTGGGATGGATTTAATATTATATATATATATATATATATATGGACACATGAGTGATGAGTCATGCTAGTTCAATGATAATCATATAGATGAGCACTGAAAGCTCATTATCTCTAGATCATTCAGATTTAATATTCATATAATTCACATTTATAGCTTTTCAACTTGTAATTTTTAAATGAAAAACTATTTTTTTTTGAAAAACTAACAGTTAAGAGATTATCTTTATTTTAGATTATACATCTATTAAAATAATTTTGTTAAAAAATAAATGTAGAAAGTTGTAAATTTAGACCGTCCATCATATTATATCTGAACGATCCAAAGATGAAAATTGAAACTGGTTGCGTGAGGCCTGAAATTTAATTTTGAATAGTTAAAATATAAACTCCATCCTCTAATTTTGTATAAAGTTTTAGTTTCATTTCTTAATTTTATAAAATATCTTTTCATCAATGCTTTAATTCTAACATCATTAATTTTAAATGAATATTTTTATATCAATCATTATTATTTTAAAAAAATTAAATTTAATATGTCAACATTTAAAAATATTTTATTAATATTTAAAATTTTAATGAAATTTTTTTCAATAAAAGAGAGTATATTGTGTGCTGTGCTTTACTCTTCTCCTTTCCCAATGTCGGTTTTAACACTTGACATGTGAGAGGATGATTATCCTCAATGCCACCATGACAAACGATCATTGACATAAGATTTCTGATGTATCCCAAAAAAAAAAAAAAAGGAACAGAGAGGATATCATGGAAAAATTATAGTTTTAATTCTGGGTCATTATTTGTATGTTTGTTGAATTTTATGAAATTTTTATTTTCTATTAGTCAATTATTTATTTGGGCCATGAGTTTATTTAAATTAATTTTTGACGATATTAAAAAACATATATAATAAAAAAATCGTTCTTCTCGAGGGAAATAGATTTTCGCCTCGTTTTGAATAGATGTTCGGAAACAAAAATTGTGAGACATTTTAGATTTAATTATAATTAAAATTTATTAATGCAATAAGTAATTAGTTTCGCTTTGTTGAGATAATTAATTGATTAAATTATTTAAATTCCTGGAAAGATAAATATAAAGATCTTGAAAACACGAGTTAATCTAAATCAAACTAACTATATTCAATTTGTAGATTTGCGTTCAAGCATAATAGCAGATGTCGACCCAGAAAATGAAAAATTTCAGAATCATAAAATGGACCTAATAACAGCAAACAGAACATACTGATTCAAACATGAATAATCTCAAGCCTTACATCACACATAAGAACAGAAGCTGATGGCGATACATAAGAACAAAGCACCACAAGCATTGCATACAACTTCTGAATGAGCTGTTTTTATTCGCAACATAAAACATAGAACGCAATACACACTGATGAACTTCAGGATTTGAATTAAGATTCAAATCCCATGACTTTGGCAACAAGATCGAGGATTGAAGGATGGGTACGTACTACTGGGCAAGGTGAGAACCCAGGTCTTTGGCAATATCCGCAACTGTGTGAGAGTGTGAGGATCAGGAACGTGACCTTTCAGCCTTTCATATTCAAGCGTAACGCGCACCACACTCCCTTTATCCTTTGGAGTTGCCTGCAGAGTTATGTCCATGCTCTTGAAATCCTTCATGATATCTCCCTCCACAGCTCTCAAAGTGATCAAGTTCTTGTTCCCATCTATGGCACGAATCACCTCCGATCCCTAGTTCCCTTCAGCAGATTTGTCAACCAGAAAATTTCTTCTTGTTTGCATCAATTTCATGTTCAAACATATTCTTCGATCTTGCTCCCTCTGTCCCAATATACAAGATGTTTTTAACTGAATTATGTAAACCAATAAAAGTTAGTTATTTAATTAAAAGCATAGCAACATTACAATTTTGCCCCTAATTATAGTAAATAAAAAATGAATCTCTTTTTCTCTTTTCAAATTAATAAGGGTATAATTATTCATTCATTAAAAAATATGCTAACACTTCTTTTATTTAGGAACAAAAAAAGATTTTAAAAAACTTCTTATATCTAGAGATAGAGGGAATATATATATACACATGCATTTGCATGAAGAAGTTAAGTGCTTATCATGGATGTAATGCCAGACAATGACAGAACCGACCTTTCCCCAGCTTCCTTCAACAATAGCATTTTGAATGTTGCCAGGAGAAATATTGGGAATGTGGTGTGGCCTGCTGCTCAGAATTTCATTAAATTTGTCCGCAGAAGCATCAATGTGAACATCAACTTCGACCTTCCCAGATAACTGATCCTCGTGGCCCTGTCCTTGTGAAAGTTGGGCATTAATGTCTCGGCTTATCTCTGATGCAGGCTGCATCAGAGAGTGAGGATCTGGAATTTGTGCGTGCACCTTCTCATATTCAAAGATCCGGTGGGCCACACTTCCCTTTTCATTTGGAATGCCTTGAATCGTGGCCCTGAAGCTCTTGTAATGTTCAAGCACATCGCCTTCTATTATTCTGAAAGTTATTGACTTCTTTGCTGCGTCTATGCCTTCAATGACAGTCTTGGCCTCGCAGGTCTTGCCATCTACGTATTGTGATATTGTCACAATTAATATTAATTTTCTTTTTTTTCATAAAAAAAATTTAGGTGAGCTAAGTGCTGCTTATAGTTAGGACATACTTCCAAGCTTAAAAAAGACTTTGAAAGATACACTTATACATAACACTCATCAACAAGGTATTTACATAGATATCAGGATTTAGACTCACAATCGATCTTATGGGGTTATAGACCAAATCTTTATTAGTTAGACCAACATTTATTGAGAATTACTATTAATTATTTGATCACATGTAAGGATTTAATTTCTGGAATTTTTTATCATATTGTAAAGTCTCAATTAAAAGGAATCGCGAAAAAAAAAATCCCATCATCTCATGCAGTACTGTGATAACTTTGATCCCCTCCAACCATATATAATCTGTGTGATCTAGAGAAATGATCAACACAGAGGTGGGCGTCGTTTGACATCAATATAGATCAGAGAGCTTGCTTCAATATCTTAAGACATACATATATTCAATATCGAAAGTAAACAAAAACCATGGACATAAAAACTCTGGACATTAAAATTTGGCATACCATGAGCATAATTCCAGACACTGATACCAACTTTGCCAAAATCACCTTAGTGCTTACTCACACCCTTGACTTTACCAGGAGTGATATTGGCGATTAAATAACAAAGTAAAATATCAAATAACAGTGCAAGTTTTTTTTTTTTTTTGTGGAAAATGACAATTGAGGGCCCTATAAGAACATTAAGTATAATTACAGACCCTGAATTATTGAGACCATAATAATGGATCATGATTCTTATTTGCAATTAAAAAAAATGTGAATAGTTGTTGGGAAATCAACAAAATACACTTGAGATTATTTATAATGCTAGTTAAGAATTTACAAGAGTCAATTATGAATCTCAATTTTTTTGCCGTCACAAATAAACCATTAAAAAATAAATAAAATATACTTAGAATTATTGTTAAGTTAATTGAGAATTGACAAGGGTCAATTGTGAATCTTAAATTTAATTTCATTTGTAAAACACTATAGGAGTAATTAGGTATTTTTTCCCAAAATTTTATTTTCAAATAGGCCTAGGTGCTAAGTGATATATATTTCAGAATTTTAGGATTTTTTTTAATTATTAGAAGGTTACAGCGATCCTTAAATGATATTTTCTTATGTTTTAATTTTAATAATCAGGTTAGCTAACTAGCGAGCTGAAAACTACTTAGATGGGACGTAGCTACTCTTAAATTAAATAGTGGGACCAGGGTAATTCAATATTGATCCACAAAATAAAATATATTTTTACTCTCATTCATCATGAGCTTGGGTTTTTCTGATTTTTCGCAAAACAAGATGACACTTCGATATATTGAAATAAATGATTGCAGAGGAGAGGGAGGTCAGGGTCCAAAATCAGAGCCACTCACTTCTGATATTGGAGAAACACTTATTTTGCAAGCCATCTACCCCTCAATGTTCAGTTTCCACGTGAAAAATGTGGCTTCAACCTTATTATATAATTGTCGATTGTATATTGTATTGGTGATCTATTTGGATTAGGACGTATATTAAATATTTTTTTTTTTTAGAATTTGGAATGAGTTCCAAACATTGCCTTGTTTGATTTTTGATTTTTTATTTTTTTTTCAATTTTCAAGAATAAAACAATAAAAATTATCTGGATAAGTGTTTTTGGATTTAAGTTATTTTTAAAAAATAAAAAAATGAAACATGAAAAATCTTAAAGTTGTTTATAATTTTTTTAAAAATGGAAATTATCACTAGTTAACCCCCACTGCTATTATCATTTGCCATCACCTACCAAGATCAACTTCTACTACTAGTGGCCATTGCCAATCCTTATATAAGGGCCACAACAATAGATCACCACAATACTACAATTTCTGCCAGCCAACCAGCTTTACTATCATGCCAGCTAATTACCTTCAATATTGTCGATCACGTAGCCACCGTTGTTAGCAATAATCCCAACGACCACTACCATTAGTGAGTTGCCACCATTGGCTATTATTCATCACTTGCAAAACAATCACCAACCATGACCAATCACTATTAAAAAACACTAGTAATCACTACAGTTAACTGACTATTTTTAAATTCAAAAGTTGTTTCAAATAACATAATTCAATAGATTTTATTTTTATTTCATTTTAGAAGAATAGTAATTTTTAAAAGGTGGTTTAAATATTATTTTTCAAAAATTAAAAATTAAAACAAAATCAAAAAAACCCATTTAAAAAGTGAAATTAAAATTTGGAGCTAAGCTAATGGATTGTTCTGACAAAGTCCAATTTTTTTTAATCTTTTCGGTTTATTTAATATTTTTATTTTTAAAAAATATTCACTAAAGTTGGAAAAAGGTTTTTTTTCTTTATTATTTAAGTTGGGTTAGTATTTTTTGTTGTTTAGGTATATTCTATACTATATTAGTTATTTAAAGAATAATCATTATCATTAGTTGACTATTAGAAAATTCCCTGTTATTAATTGAGTGTTAACTAGAAATTTATTTGGCCAAAAAAAAGTTCACTAGAAATTTATGACCATCCAATTAGTTATACTTGAATTAGGTTTAATGGATTACTCCTTCCATCCTTTATATATAATGTATTTTTAAAAGTTTATTTTGTCCTTAAATATAAGGGGTGTCAATAATATTTTGAGTAATTAAACAATGTCACCCTTATGTTGAAAAACAAGCTTGAACTGAATAATTCATTTCAGAAAAATGTCACGTACGAGCTGGATTAGATCGCCATCTGTAATGTTTTACAAAGTAATTTCGCTACTCACTCACAAACACTGAGCGAAGCCTTAAAAAGCCAACATGAACCAAAAACAAGAAACAAGAAATATAAACAAGACTGGCATTGGCACGTAAGGCCATTTACATGCAGGCCCAAAACAAAACGCTAACCCTAAACAATGACCTAACAAAAATTAACTCTTAACACTCCCCCTTAAGTTAGACCTGAAGATATTAAAAGTGCCTAACTTGTACAGCATACATTCATGTGTTTTTGACCAAGAGCCTTAGTTAAAATATCTGCCTACTACTCGCTTGACACCACATGTCTTAAATTGATTAACCCACTTTGAAGTTTTTCTCACACAAAATGGCAATCGATTTCAATATGTTTTGTTCTTTTGTGATGAAATGGATTTGAAGTAATTTGGATTGCATCCTTACTGTCATAATGAATACATGCAGGAGTTAAGTCATAAACATGCTAATCTTTAAACAAAACCAGTAAGCCATATAACCTTAGACACAATACTTCTCATAGCCCGATATTTGCTTCAACAGAAGACCTTGAAACTATAGTTTGCTTCTTTGACTTGTAGGAAATAATGGCCCCACCTAGTTTAAGTAAATAACTTGTAATTGATCTACAAGATTCTAGGCATGAAGCCCAATCTGAATCACAAAATACTTCCAGCACCATGTTTCTTGAGGAAGGAAATAA